>NW_025335587.1:2550533-2688033 GCF_004798865.1 Varanus komodoensis | reverse complement strand
TAGTGAGCTGAGATGAATGCTGAATGTGTGTGGCCAGCACTTTTGAGTCTGCACTTCTCAATTTGAACTTGGCTGGATGGGTTATTTAAGGGTTAAAAAACTCTTACATAATCCTCTGTTACTTATAAGGTTGTGAAAAGGTTGTTTAACCCCTGAATAACCCTTGATGCCCAAGTTTTGACAAGCTGTAACCCTCTAATGGGAGCCACGTTCAAAATGAGGGCTGTAGGTATCTGACAAGTGCCATGGCTCAGTATGGGTGAAACAAAAGGTCAAAATATCATGTGATTGAGTGCTTGAAGTGATTTACAGCAACAAAGTAAAAATAATAAATACAACTGTTGTAAACAAAATTGATTTATTAATTCATAATAATAGCTGAAGCTGGGTCGTTAACAATAATCTTTAAAAGACCCAAACTGAAGAGAGAAGAAACTGCTTCTTCTAAGCCTAGCTTTCACCTGGGCTGACTTAGGGCTCTTTGGCTGTTTGCATATGCATTCTTCTGCTTTTGCTTTTTAGTGTAAGACAGTGGTAGGCAATCTTTTTGAGCACGTTCGGCAATTTGAGAAACTGTCGTGGGTGAAACCTTTGGTTTGCAGTCACCTATTTCTCAATTTCCTAAGAATGTCTCTGAGTCCCTATATGGGCTGAAGACATTCATGGAAATATAAGATGGGAACACCTAGAGGCCTTTCCTTCACTTAGAAATAATTGATTTAGTTGTTAAATAGAGAAAAATTAGGAAGGATAGAGGACTTCAGTTGTATCAAAAAGGATGTCCAGTGGTGCACTGGGATCCATGCATGACTCATTGCCTACCTCTAGTGAAAAGGGGCTGGACCTCTGCATTCAGTACCATCTGTTTTGTCCTCAAGTGTTCAGATGCTTAGTGCCCACTTAAGTAATATAAGGAATTATCTTAGTCATTTTCGGGCATGGTCTGAACAGTGACAGGAATATTGACTGAGCCATGCATTCTTTGCCCCTGCATGCCAGCGTGCACTGGTCCTACATCCTCAGTGCACCCTCAAGCTTGCAGCAGTGTCTTGAACAAGATGGTTCTGTGATTGGAAAACATGAAAAAGCAACTGTCCATGAGCAACTGGGACATTCATATGCTGGTCTTCCATGCTGTTCCATGTTCTGATTCATCTGTTGGAAATCAGTCTTCAATATAACTTGCAATGATGGTTGAAATCTTAATGTACTTTCAGCATTTTCAGCACCGTTTTACAAGGTCGATGTCCCACTATATACTTAAATGTTGCGCATAGTTCAATAAATAGAAGAAAATAAATAGTTTTGGGAGATTATCAGAATCAGGTTGTAGTGGCTGAGATAAAGGTGTTAAATTGTTTAACAGTAAAAAAAACAATGAATTTGTGAGATGTAATGTTTATTGTTGTGAAAATATTGGTTTGTTATATTAGGGGAACTTTACATATCATCTTGTACATTCATAAAACTAATTCATTTAGTTTTATGAATGTTAGAAGAGCTATTTTGACCATTAGAAGAGCTAATTTGGGGGAGCTGTGGCACAGCAGCTTAATGACTCTGGAACTGTCTGCCAGAAGTGGTTGGCACTTCAGTGGTTCAAGCCCAGCCTCCTCCAGGCAGAGTGAGCTCCTGTCATTCGCCCCTAGTTCCTAGCCAACCTAGGAGTTCGAAAGCATGTAATGTGAGTAGATAAATAGGTACTATTGGAGGGAAGGTAACCATGCTCCATGACATCATGCTGGCCACATGACTGAAGGATCATCTCTGGATCACAGACTTAAAAATGGAGATGAGCACCTCCCCCTATTAGCTACTGGCTAAGCGGAGTAAAATCTGCAAGGACTACTTTTTTGTTTTTTATTTTTGAACTGATATATTTTAACTTTTTCAATATTGGCAGTGGGTAGTTAGGCAATGCGTAGGGAGCTTTATGAGCTAGAGTTTTTAGCTATTTTAGAAAAATATGCATTTTTAAAGGATTAATGTTATTTATGTAAAATTAAGTGAAGATGGGACAAATTACCTGTTGCTTGCATTCTTGTTGATAACAAACCAATACTTGCAAAAACATCTTTACATTTGAGATTAGTTTCATGAATAACTATATTATGAAGCAGAAAGGTTCCTCAGAAGGCCTATGATAGAATAATTTTTGAAGCCCTCAGTTGGTAACACAATTGCTTGGAGTTTGCCAAGAAACTGTATAGCATTGAAAAAAATCCTGGAACTGATTTTGTTTGCCATCCAGAGATTTCTAAAGCAGTGAGGTACATGACTGTAGACTATCAACATGCCAAGTGGTTGGTTGGTATTCTTTGTGATAAAGAGGCCTATTTTGTTTCTGTTGTTCTCAGCATCTAAACAAGGAACAAAGTCAGAAATTTAAAAATCTGGATATTAACTGCATTTGTACTGTGTTAAATGTTTTAATATTTGTGTACAATCTTCTTTTTCCTGGTTCTTCTGTAACTAAACCTAAGTATGAGACATCAGAATAATCATATATTTCCTTGTTTACAGCAGATTCCCCTCCCTTCCTCTCTGTTTGTTTCCTGGTGCTGAATGAATGATTCTAATCCTTCTCTTTCCTTATATTTAGTAAAACACAATGCATATTGATGCTAACCTAGTCATGCTAGTCATTTTTCAAAAGATTTTTTTTAGCTAGCATTGATGGGTGTGGGTGAATTTTTGATCAACATCATGCTCAGTAATCCTGAAGCTGTAGCTGAAATAGAGAGGGAAATATGGTCCCACAGGGCTCTTTATACAATGGAAGTCAGGGCCTTATGAGAATTAAACAGTAATATGATTCTACAAGTTGGGAGATCAGCCTCTCCCGGTACAATGGTGTGAAATGAAATACTGCTGTAAGCATTTCTTCTATAGTAGTTGCCAGCATTGCAGCACACTGAATAAAACTTTTCCACATTTTCTCTCTCCCTAGTTTCATATAGTTTAAGTGCAAGTTTTACAGGTAACTAGTTCATGGGCCACTATTTCGCATAAATATTTAATATATTTATGAAGGCCTCTGAATAGGAAGCCTAATCTAAAACAAAGCTCATAGAGTGTTCGGCACACTGTCATAATGCTGTAAGTCCTAATGATACCGGGCATTCAGTATTTGTGGTATAGTTTCTAAAGAGCTGTATTTTTATCTTTTTCCAGTACAGTTCCTTGCTGTAGTTCTTTTTTATTGCACAGCTTTGGGAAATTTCAATAATCCTTATGGAAATTGTATTTTAACAATTTGCTTCAAGCTATACACACATGTTTTAGATAAGAGAGTTTCCTTTTTTCACAGGTCTATTCATTAACAAATCCATTATGACAATTTTGCATTCATTTGAATTAACTGCTGTGTAATTAAGGGAAACAATGCTGAAGAAATGGAAATATGGGAAATGTGTCATTATTTGCTAGCCTATGAGTAAAGGGCATCTGCTAAATTAAAGAGTGCAGGTTGTGGCAAATATGAAGTTCATGTACTGTTGCTTTGTCAGAGCACATTAAGATCAATATGATGGGATTTCTGCCTGAACCAGAAATCTTAAGGAAGAATTCACAGTTGGCCTGGGGTTTAGATGGAGAATAGAGAGAAACCTAATGAAAAAAGAAAAACCATTTGAAAAAGAACCAGTGAAAATTAATTAACTTGAGACCTATGATTAACCTTATGGCAGCTAATACTTTGTCATCTTCTTATGCTTGCAATTTCCCTCAACTTCTCAGTATCATATGTGGTTGTAGATGTATTTGGGGAGGGACAAAGGATTTTTCACTTTATAAGAACTTTCTTATTATTAAAGAAATAATCATTATTGCGGTTGTTAAGTAGGGCTGTCAGGTTTGATTTGCAGAGGAAGAGAGTTGGAAAGTACGGGTTTTTCCCAGTTCCATTTGCTAAGCTTACTTCCAAAGTAGGGAGACTGGTCTTATTTTTCTTGACCCATGTTCAACTAATAATTATGTAAGTCTGTCAATAAATGCTGGCAAAATATTGGTAGAGGGAGAGTATGTATGATGCATTTCAGAGTGAGTATCAGTTGAGCCATCCATTTTTGAGGGAAGTGGAAGTATTTTGCTTTCACTGTAATATTGTTCAATCATAGGCATTATATTTTCTTATATGATCCACTGAGGTTGCACACACACTTCCTTGGATAAGCCTTAGACTGTTCTATGGAATACATGCATACAATTGCACTGCAAAAACTGACAGAATTGAAGTTCTTATGAGTTTTCTTAATATGTGTTGATTTGGCCTTTGCTCTACTAATACATAAGCTGATACCCTGAATGAGCTGAAGTGCATAAAATCTCTGAAACTTCCCTTTCATAATAGCATAACTCAAAGGGGAATTGTTTATTGAGTACATGTACATACAGACTTTAAGTACAGATCAGACTTGCAGTTTATTGTATATGATACCAGAATACAAGAAGGAAGAATGACAGGAAATGTAATAGAGCTGCTAGAAATATCCAATGAACCCCTTTCTTTAATTTTATGCATTTAAAAAGACATATCTAAAAATTAGTCCTTTATATTCTTCTTCATCATTGTTCATTCACCTACCATGGGAAACTTTGTAAGTCTCCAAATGAATTTCATGCAACCTGTATTAATGGGCTTAAATTACATATTCGGACACTGTTCCTGGACTTGAATTAGAAACTTTTCTCTTCCTCCTCTCCCTTCCCTCTAAGTTAAACCTGTGATAAGTAATTGTCACACTTAGTGCCCTCGTACAATGCTAATTCAAAGTGACATGTCCAAACTGGCCCTAGTAACATGAAGAAACTTAACAGGTGTGAGGGGTGGATCTTCCCATGGGCTCTGCTGCACTTCTAACTAGAGAAAAACTAGAGAAAAAGTGAAATGAAGCTTGAATAAATCTGTCAGCAGTAATTATCTCAACAGCACTTTATGAGGGGATAAAGTAAGCATTATTGCTAGTGGAACATGAACACAGTCTACCCTAGTGATTTTCCCCTTCCGTCCAGTTAACATTTAAAATAAAAAGACATGCCTGATGTATTATGTATTGTTTAGACATTTTAATAATAAATTAAGTTTACTTCCTGTAAAAAAACCCCCTAATTGTTTGTAATGTGGTTGTGCTAGTTATATAAAAGGTTTAGAACACCAAAGAACCCCAAAATGCATACAATAATTGTTCATTTCAAATCATGTCAGTGGAATTTCATGCTGTTCTGTTACCCATGAGATTGGCTTTTTTATAATAAGATGATAAGCCATGGTTCATCATAAAGGGAATGAGACTAGCCTCACCTCTTCCTGAATCGCCTACTCTCACTCCAAATGCCAAGTCATTGCTGTAAAGTGATAGAAGTGTTTGCTTTCTGTTTCAATTAATCATAGCTTAGTGTTACACCCGAACCGAACACAGCTATTAATCTTAACTATAAATGGTTGGAACATGCTGGCCCCAGAAATCATGATGAAGTTGGCTTGTTTCAAACAAATAAATTTACCACAGAAACTATTTACTACAGTTTGCTTGTTTCAGCTGACACAAGAAACAGCATTCAGTCAAAAACTAAAACAAAAGCTTCTGAAGTGTCCCTTGTAGCTATGCTCAAGGATGAGATGGGAGGAGGAGCCTGTAAGCCTGAGGGAGGCTGGGTCATGGTAATCCATGTTTTATTACAATGCCTGAACACAGCCAGTGATTTTCTTTGGCCTTGCCACCATGGAAATGTCATTGACAACATAGACCTATTTGCTTCTGCTTTCTATATGGCTCCACTATATTGATTTATCATCCTGATCACCACCACCACATTACAGCCAATAAGCCAGCATTATCTGGGTGGTTCACAGTGATGCATAAAATTACACACTGTTTGAAAAATATATAACCCAATTTTCAATTCAACAATTCTTAAAATTAGGGGAGGACAAAATGAATATACAGACAGTCTTCAGGTTATGAACATGTTCCATACCTGAGAAAAAGGAAATTAGCCTTTAAGCCAAAAGTGTATGTAAGTCAAATCATGTATAGGTGGCCCTCCTCATTCATGAGGTTAGGGGTGCAGGACCCCCATGAAAGTGCAACCCCCCTGTGAATATCTCTACCCCACCCCCACCCCTCCAAACCACCAGTGTCTTCTCTTTGCAGCAAGAAATGCTAGAGAGATTTTCCTCTCCAGATGGGCAGGGCAGAAGGGCATGCCTTTCACTTCCTTTCTCTTTATGGTGATATTTCGGATGGTGATATGGTGATATTTCTGTGTTTCTGCTTTTGCTTCTTCTCTATGTTAATAATGATTTTCTGCAGTAATGTTTTAAATTAATAGCCTTTATGGCAGTTCATTCAGGAGTATGGGTTGTTTGTAACTCTGGGACTGTCTGTATTAATAAACTGTTACTACTACATGAATATGGAGCAGATGCAAAAATCTGAAGCTTTTTGCAACTTCAGATTTACACAGAATGCAGTAAAAAAGTTGGATGAATAATCAATCTGTAGACACTTCAAAGGACTGCAGGTGGCGCAGTGGTTTAAACCGCTTTGCTGCCGGGCTGGTAGATCGAAAGGTCGCTGGTTCAAACTTGCACAACGGGGTGAGTTCCCATTGCTCTGTCCCAGCTCCTGCCAACCTTGCAGTTCGAAAGCATGAAAATGTAAGTAGATAAAAAGGTACCACTTCGGTGGGCAGGTAACAGCGTTCCGTGCACTTCAGTGTTTAGTTATGCTGGCCACATGACCACAGAGACTGTCTGTGGACAAACACTGGCTTCCTCGGCTAGGAAACGGAGATGAGCACCACCCCCTAGAGTCAGGCATAACTGGACTTAATGTCAAGGGGAAACCTTTACCTTTAGACACTTCAAGAATTTCCAGTCTTCCACACCTGCTGAGAATTCTTCATTGCTGACATTGCAGGCTTCTTAACATGGCCTGCTTTTAGCTTCTCTTCTCAATATCTTCCAGAATGTTAGATTTATTTTTATGATGCCACCCTGTTAAAGTTTGAAAAGCAGCATCCTTTCCTTATGATTGAATAATAGAAATATTCATTTCTTGAAGACACTTTTGAAATTAAAAAGTTCTGGCTCATTGATTTCTGTTTGAGTCTATGATAAATTTATTACAAGTGCCATTATATGAGAATATTTTTCAGATGGTGAATATAAAATGCTTCTGATTACTGTAGCTTCTCCTTTATGCTGTTTTCAAGCAGGTTTTTATGGCTTCAAATTGGAAGTTATATTTTAAACAGCATGTAATATCAAAATCTCCAACTTATGCAGGAGTATAGGAAGTCAACAACTCATACAAGACCAAGAATCCGTCTGTTAAAAGTGAATGATTGTCAAATTGTGCCTTGGTGTGTACATAATAGTTGTGACCCAAACAATTTTCATTTGCCTTAGCAATGAGTAGCTGTATATTCAGTTGTGCCTGGGGCAAGCTGTATAGCATCATTTTCTGTTCCTTTGGGATATTTTACAAGCTTCTACTTAAAAATGTAAGTTACCTTTGAGGTAGTCTGCTTCTCTGATATGACCTGATAGTGAATGTCGCATGCCCAGCACTTTGTTTACTGTTCTAGTCTTCCTTATCCAATAAACTTTAAAAAACTGTGTTAATTGGGGAAACCTTGGATGTGAGATCTTGAATGTAGTGAAGTAATCATCACAATACCTCTATTTGAAAATGTTAACCTCCGTCACTTTTCTTTCAATGTACTGCTTAGATATATATTCAAAATCTCACAACGGAGGGTTATTTTTCCAGACAACATCCCAATAACATACTAGATGTTCCATGTGATATAAATGGCAATGCCAGCATTACAAAGGCAAGTGTAGATTCTGTGTTATATAGTTTCACTGATAATTGAGCTTGACCTAATGTCTGCTTTAATATTTCATTTATTCCAAAGTAGTCATTTCCTTTTAACTCTGTGATTTTTAAAATTGTGACTAAACTGTAATTTAACCTTGCTACAAGAATGTGGCAGCAGGCTAGTCCAGACAGGTCAACACTCACTTGGTTAGCTGGCAGGCTTAATCAGCTTGCTTTAACCTGAAGCAAATTAAGGCTTTTATGAATTCTAGCACATGTGATTAAAAACACTCTGGCTTGAGGATAAAAATAGAGTATTTCAAACATACTTGCTAGGCTTTGGATTAGCCAGTTGGACTGTAGTTGGCAAACATGGGCATCAGTTGCTGGCTGCAGAAGGGAAGGGTTCCCATGAGGTGGAACATTCTCAGTAAGTTACTCTGCCACTCTTCACCCCAGGCAGCATGCAAAATAGCCAGAGGACTCAGGGCATCTGAATCCCTTTTTCCTGAATGGACAGCTCCTCCCCACTGGAATGTGTCTCTGAAAGGGCATGCAGTGCAATGGCAAGTACATCCAGAAGGGTGTTGGCAGCCGCCATGTGCAGTTCTCCTCTCCTCCTTTCTAAAGTCTTGCACTGCTGGCTGGCTGCATGGCTGTACCTAGAGTGCCATGCAAGAGGGCAGGAGGAGGGGCAGGCATAAAGAAGAGTGGTGTGGGGGACTGGAGACATTTCCCTGGTGCCTTGCATGCTGAAATGAGAAGGGCAAAGCAGGGGGTGACAGAAGCTGGAATAGGCAGAGGCACATAGAAGGTGAGAACCCTGAATAGCAAAGCACTGCACTTGGTGTTGGCACATATTGCACAGTGACTGTGCTCCACTTTGAAGAGACAGGGATGTGCACACAGAGTAAGCATAGCGAAGGGGTCACTGCTGCCTCTGGAGTGGGACGGAATGCATCCTGCTCAGCAGACTGCCTGCTGAAAACAGAGTAGGACTAGCATGCCAAGGCTGTTGTTCTGCCTGCCTCAGATACCAGCACACCCACAGGAACCTCTGCTAAAGGAGGTGTACTGGAACATTCCAGAGAGAGGGACAGAGAATGGGCGAAGAGAAAAGGAGAGTGCTCCTACTTAGTCAAGGCAGCCTTGCTGCAAGACTGGTAACCTCCCCAGACAGTCCTTTCTGGCCCCTGGAGACTAATGTGCCTTAATGACACATCTGTCCCTTCTGTGTTAGGAGCAGAGTGAGATGACTGCTCCTTCTCCCCCATCTTACATTTCCAAAAGCAGGAGAAGTATAGATTGTTGCAACTGTTCTGGAAAGAATGGTCTTGTATATGGGAGTAGCAGAAGGTGCATCAAAGGCAGCAAGGCACAATACTGGAAGGCAGGAACCAGATCCCGCAAGGGGCATGCAAGATGTAGAAACATTTTAGCAGGAAGACTTGCGCTGCTGAGATAATATACTAAGGCAGACACCAGATACAACAAGATGCAGGAGCTGAAACACAACAACAACTAATTGGAAAACCTGTGTTGCTGAGGCAGCTACCAGAGGGAGGAGCTTGCTGTTATAGCTGTTCCCCCATGTCTCCTGGCTGGTATTCATTAGAAGGCTGAGAGCTCCAGCAAGGCTTGGGCCCAATCCTGCAATTACTATGGTGGCTGTTCTGGTTATGACCACCAGATGGAGTCCTAGAGCCGCCCAGTTCCTGATACCAGGCACAGAAAAGGGAGGAAACTGCCTCTTGACACTGAGTGGGTGTCATATGAAGGTGGTGGTAGTGGAAGGAGGGCCATTTGAGAAGCACAGGGTGGCAGGAAGCTGGAGAGGCTTCCACAGTGGCCCATACTGGATGGATTAAAGCAGGGCTGGCAGAGGATGTGTGGGTGTGCCACTGTGCAGTACCACCATTTTCATTCAGATGGCCTTGGTCTGCTACTCTGTAGCTTCCATGGGGGCCATCATGACACACTCATGTACAGTGTCAGAGGTTGCCCTGCCCTGCCCTGCATCTCCACAGAGGCATGCATGCTGTTGGAGATGGTATTACTTGCCCAGACTGCAGTTAGGCTGTCGGTGGCATGTCTTTGGTTCTTCTGTTAGTAGGTTCATTCTCCAGCCAGTTCCATAACAACAACAAGATTTCTAAACAGTTAGATTCTGTCTGCTTTCTGCTTGTTGAGCAAACATGTAGCATGCTTAATGTTTTTGAGCGGAGCCTCCTCTGGATGGGGGTTCATCTTGTCTAGCCTCCCATGGCTGCCCTGCTTGTGTACCCACCTCTTCCACTTCTGTGTGCAAACTGAGGCTTCACTGCCTCCTCTTGCTCATGGGCTTCTAAGGTGACTTCCTCTTCTGGGAGGACAGCAAAGGGAGGCCCATCCTGTCTACAAAGTATACCTTCTATGTCAATTCTGCAAAGTGCTTCCACTGCCAGGAGGTGTGAAATATGGGGTGAGGGCTCTTTTGATTTCTCAGTTTATGTCATCAACAGCTACCCTGTGCTGGCAACACCATGAAACATTACCTTGTCAAGATTGATGGTGTGCCCCCTCCCCAAGACAGCTGCTTGGATGGCAATGGCTGGAGTGTGGGCTCAGTAGAGTTTCAATGTCCATGTCTTTCTGCTCCAGCTCCAGTTCAGACTGCATTTCCCTGGTGATTGTAGTCCACAGTGCTTTCTGTCCCATGTCCACTCTTGCTTCCAGCACTGCCTGTTTCCAGTCTGGCCCTTGCAAGACATAGGGCCATATCCCGGGCCATATCCCTCCTTGTCTCGCTGCAGGAGGCATGTAGGTCAGGCTACTAGAAGATTATGTGGCAGCAAAGCTGTGACCTAAAGTGGGGTACACTGGTTTCTGGGGAAGCAAAGGCTAGATGCTGAAGGGTTGGTCTTGCAGTGCTAAGATGAAGGTCTCTTTTGGCAACCATCCTCATCAGATTTTCTAGAGAAGGTGACAGAGTAGGTGTTGCACATAGGAGCAGTGTAAGCTGTGCTTGCCCAGGCAGGATGGGGTTTTGGAGGTGGAAGGACTGGAAGATAAGGGTACTGGATGGTCTTCATGGGACAGAAGTGCAGTCCTGAAGACTGGAAAGGAAGGATGCTGCTTCCTGCAGTTTAATTGGACATGATGTCCCTGAAGTTGAGAAGCAGACATGCCCATTTGTTATAGAAGGGCATGGTTCTGGAGACCTCCCCAGAGAGCCTACTGTATATGATTACCTCCTTGAGCTTATTCGTGATCAATGATTATGTCCAGAAATAAGTCTGCAGGCTGTTGCAGACCTGATCTAGCTGCCCCTTTGTGGCAAATGAGTTTTCCTCCAGGTAGGAGTGTTGAGAAGGCACCTGGGAGGCTGTGGTTGTTCGGAAGAAGAGGCTTGGGGTTGGCAGCATCATTCCCAAAGTCCATTCTGCTTGGGAGTGTAAGCATTTGTGCCTCGGATAGAGGAAGTTTAGGCAGCTCCCTGGAAATGTTGCTATTTGCTTTTGGGGAAGATATTTGTGCTGCAGATGTGGCTGGTCAGAAGTTGATGGTTACAAATCCCTTGGTAGGTAGCAGAGAATATATGAGTGGAGGACAGTACAGAAGACAGAGTGGAAGACAATGTATTTCAGGAAGACTCTCCTATTTGTACTACCCTATGTTTTGTATGTGTGACCCCACCATGCAGAGAGGGAAGATATGCTTTTACATGAAATGCAAAGGCAGAGCAGTTCAGAAGTGCTGCTTGTGAAAACTGCAGTGAGTGCATAGCATGGCTGCCATGGCTAAGGTCACTGTTTGAAGCAGCATTAGAAGTGCTTCTTTGTTGCTGGAGAACAGCAGCAACAGCAATAACAACAGGTAGATGTTATGAAGGATGCAGAGAAGCCCGAGGGGGAAGGGACTGTAGATCAGCCTGTTGGATCAAGGCAGGCATTGATGCATCTGTTGCTAGGTGGAAAAGGAGAGCAGAAGCCGCAGGGCTGGAGCAACTCCCATAGTAGCTATTCTTTCCATGACACTCTGAGGTAGCTGCACACCAGGCCCATGGAAGCCACAATGTTTGGTCCAAATGATTAGGTAAGCTATGGTGAAGTGTGGAACCCATGGAACAGCATTGGTTCCTAAACATGAAACATACAATGCTGAAATACCATGGCTTTTTTCAGATGACTCAACAGATCAACTTGCACAAAAAGCCACCATGGCTTGTCGTGGGTCAAGCAAACCCAGCCAGTGAGGTAGCTAGGCAGAACTCTAGAGGACAGAAGTGCATGCTTTAAGAAATGATAACTTGAAATTTATTTATTTATTTATTAAAACATTTCTATGCCGCCCCTTGCCAAGGCCTCGGGGCGGCTTACAACATTGAATACAAAATACATTAAAACAATGACAATTAAAATATATACAGTAAAATAAAATAAGCCGCCCTGGCCGAATAAAATTCAATAATATTAACATTTAAAATGCTGCATAAATAAAAAGGTCTTCGCCTGGCGCCGAAAAACAAATAACGACGGCGCCAGGCGGACCTCTCTGGGGAGCGCATTCCATAACTTAGGCGCCACCGCTGAGAAAGCCCTCCTCCGAGTAGCCACCCTCCTAATTTCCTTCACTGAGGGCTCCCGGAGGAGGGCCTCTCCTGCTGATCTCAAGGGGCGGCTGGGCATATATGGACGTAAGCGCTCCTTCAGGTAACCAGGACCCAAGCCGTTTAGGGCTTTATAGGTCATCACCAACACCTTGAATTGGGCCCGGACTTCAATGGGAAGCCAGTGAAGCTGACGGAGAACTGGAGTCATGTGAGCATAACGTCCAGTTCCCGTCAGCAGCCTGGCAGCTCTATTTTGAACCAATTGAAGTATCCGGACCGTCTTCAAGGGCAGCCCCATGTAGAGCGCGTTACAGAAGTCAAGACGGGAAGTCACCAGTGCATGAGTCACTGTTGCGAGGCTGTCGTACTCCAGATAGGGGCGCAGCTGATGAATCAGCCGAAGCTGGAGGAAAGCGCTCCTCGCCGCTGCTGTTACCTGAGCTTCGAGTGAAAGCTCTGGGTCGAGGAGCACTCCCAAGCTGCGGACCTTATCCCTAGGAGGGAGTGCAACCCCATTCAGGACAAGGTTCAATTCACCTTCTCCAAAGCCTGAACCGCCTACCAACAGGACCTCCGTCTTGTCTGGATTGAGCTTCAGTTTATTGGCCCTCATCCAGCCCATTACCTCGGCCAGGCACCGGTTCAGTACAGCCACTGCCTCACCTGGATTGGTGGAAAACGAGAGGTAGAGCTGGGTATCATCAGCGTACTGATGATTCCGCAGCCCACACCTCCTGATGACCTCTCCCAGCGGTTTCATGTAGATGTTAAACAGCAAGGGGGACAAAATGGACCCCTGCGGTACTCCATGGCAAAGCTGCCATGGTGCAGAGCCATAGTCCCCCAGCACCACCTTCTGGAATCGGCCATTGAGATAGGAGCGGAGCCACTGCAAAGCAGTGCCTCCGACCCCCAATCCCGCAAGCCTATCCAGAAGGATACCATGGTCGATGGTATCGAAAGCCGCCGAGAGGTCCAGGAGAACCAACAGGGACGCACTCCCCCTGTCCTTCTCCCTGCACAGGTCATCGTACAGGGCGACCAAGGCAGATTCAGTACCGTACCTGGGTCTGAAGCCGGACTGAAATGTGTCCAGATAATCAGTTTCATCCAAGAGTGCTTGGAGTTGTCCCGCCACCACTCGCTCTAACACCTTGCCCAGAAACGGGATGTTGGCCACTGGTCTATAATTAGTGGCCATCTCTGGATCCAGTGACGCCTTCTTCAGGACCGGTCGGACTACCGCCTCCTTTAAAGGGGCAGGCACCCGACCCTCCCTCAGAGAAGCGTTAACCACTTCCAAGATCCAGGTTCCAATCCCGTGCTTGGAATCCTTTATTAACCAAGACGGGCAAGGGTCCAAAAGGCAAGTGGTGGGACATACTCGTCTAAGCACCTTGTCCACATCATCGGGCCGCAGTAACTGAAATTCATCCAATAATTCTGGACCAGACGGTAGCATCGGTGTCTCCCTTAAGACCTCTGACTCAATAGTGGAATCCAGCTCGTGACGAATCTGAGCGATTTTCTCCCTGAAATGCCTGGCAAAGTTGTCACAGCGGGCCTTTGAGGGTGGAATCAGATCTTCTTTCGGACCTGGACGGACCAGGCCTTGCACCACTCGAAAGAGCTCCGCCGGACGGCATTGTGAGGAGGCAATGGAAGCGGAAAAAAATCTCTTTTTCGCCGCCCTCACCGCCACAGCATAGGCCCGATAGTGGGCTCTTAAGTGTGTTCGGTCAGATTCATCCCGTGATTTCCTCCACCTACGCTCTAGCCGTCTCCCAACCTGCTTCATCGCCCTCAGTTCAGGAGTATACCAAGGGGAAGAGCGGGCTCTGCCCGGTGGGAGAGGGCGCTTAGGAGCGATCGTGTCTACAGCCCTGGTCATCTCCCCGTTCCACAGTTCGACCAGAGCCTCGACAGGAGCACCCGTCTTGTCAGCCGGAAACTCCCCCAGAGCCTTCAGGAATCCTTCCGGATCCATCCGGCTCCGGGGGCGGACCCACACAATCGGGTCCGCACCCTTACAGAGGGAGAGGTCACTCTCGAGCACAAACCTCACCAGGAAGTGATCTGACCATGACAGGGGAGTCAAGCATAAATTTGCCACCCTCAGACCACCCTCTTCCTGCCCCGTCGAGAAAACCAGGTCCAGAGTGTGTCCACGTTCATGGGTCGGGCCGATGACATGTTGAGACAGCCCCATGGCCGTCATGGAGGCCATGAAGTCCTGAGCCGCCTCGGTCAGACTAGCCTCGGCATGGAGATTGAAGTCCCCCAGGACCAACATCCTGGGGGTCCTCAACACCAGGTCCGAGACCGTCTCCGTCAGCTCAGGTAGGGAGACTGTTGGGCAGAAGGGTGCACGGTACACCAACAGAATCCCCAATCTGTCTCGATCGCCCAACACCAAGTAGAGAAACTCCAGCCCCGGTCTCGAAGGGACAGGAAGTCCTGTGAGGGAGATGGAGGCTCGGTAAACTAAAGCAACCCCCCCTCCCCTCCCCTCCGGCCGTGAACGGTGCTGAACCAGATACCCGGGCGGGCACATTTGAGAGAGGGCGACATCCCCCCCCTCTCCCGCCCAGGTCTCCGTTATGCAGGCCAGGTCGGCCCCCTCATCCACAATCAAGTCATGGATGAGGGCAGATTTGTTATTGACCGACCTGGCATTAAGCAGCAGCACCGTCAGGCCCGAGGGGCGACTGACAAGACTCCCTGGCACCCTCTGGCTGGGAGCAAAACCAGAAGTAGGGACAGGTGTCAGCCATCTGTCCTTCCTTCTTCTATGCGGACACGTTAAGTTCCCACCGCTGTTACGTCCTCTGCCCATCACCACCCCAATGGCCGTGCCGGTGCGCTCCCCAGGAAATGCAAGCGGCAGCATGGCCAGGGACGACTCCATAAAACAATATAAACACTATAAAATGATCTTGAGAATTGCAATAATAATATTTTTAATTTGATTAGTTTCTCATCTTTCTGTTGAGAGAAATGGCAGTGAAAGAAGCACTCGGTTATGTTAGGTGAATGTGAATGAACGACTCAAGTTTTAATTTTGATTCATACAGATCTCATACAATTTGATTTTAGTGGCTAAAAGAAGTATATTTGCCCTAATTCAAGAAAATAATGCAAATTAATGCATCAATGTATGTCTTATTTGTAGATGACCCTAGCAGCATCAGGGATATCTTATCCTTGCCATCGACTTACAGTTGGAAGACGATCTTCTCCAGCACAAACCAGGGAGCAGTCAGAAGAGGTATTCCGCCCCCAACCCTGCGTCTTATATCCAGATATACCCCTTTAAGCCCTAATGGAAATGGAATTTGTACTCTGAATTATCACCCATAAATCTGAATTTGATCCTCCTGTGGCATAATCTGTGCTGTTTGGTCGTGTTAATTTATGTGAAGAAAAAGAGAGTAAGACTGAAAGTTAAGAAAGAACTATCATGATGAAGCACATTTAAATGGAAACTGAGAATTACAGTATAAACTCCATATTATTAATGGGCAATTCGGACAAATTGCAGAAGTAGAGTTAGTTTGAAGAATCTCAGTGGATTGAATATTGCTAAACTGATCTTAACTTGTAATAGATGATACCATATGCCTTAGTTGTTAAAAAGTAGGGGAAATGATATCTCTTGGAACAAAAATATTTTGTTTTAGCAGCTCTGTTCATCTACTGACTTCTATGCAACAAAATTACAAAATGTCTATTATTTCAGAGTAATTGTTTTGATTAAGTACTACAAGATACTTTTATCTAGTCAAATATGCAGCTTTTCTTCAGAAGTTCTTTGTTTCAAACTGGGTGACTTTTATACTTGAATACAGGAAACTATTAATTAATATTAGTATTACATATTTGTTCAGTTTTGTGATTAATTTTGGTTTTTACTAAATTAGCAGTGCACAGATGTACACATGGTTAGTGACAGTGATGGAGATGACTTTGAAGATGCAACAGAATTTGGAGTGGATGATGGAGAGATGTTTGGTATGGCATCATCTGCATTAAGGAAATCTCCAATGAGTAAGTAATGCCATTCTTTATGTTGTAAAGAGTGTGATATTGTGCTGACTGCAGTTTGAGCAATAAGAAAAACAGCGGTATCTTTATATTCCAGTGCTGTTGGGACATGAAAATGAAAGTTTGTATTAATATATTCTGGATACAGAACTCCAGGTGGACAGATAACCCACACAAAATAAATTACCTAAGTTAAATAATATATTTAAAAACAAAATATAAACAATAACAAATCAAGTATGAGTTTATTTTAATAAGCACATATATTAATGAGCCTAGGAAGATTTTCTAAAGGTTTTTTTGAAGCTTATATAAATTGTTGTGCATGCAGGGCTCATTATTAATAATCACTGGCTAGGCTTGGCTTGTCACTTCATCTGAACCTGAGCAGGGCATGGCTTATTGGAGGGGGAAACAACTGTCCAGTAAGCCTATTACACCCATGGTGCCATGATCTAAATTAACCAACATGACTTAAACGATTATGGGTTTTTTTTAACTGTATGAACCACCATGCCCAGGTTACATTGTGGTCTTTACAGCAATGGATGACTACTTTCTAATCTTTTAGAAATCTAAATCTCTTGGATTTAGATCTTTTTTCTTGGTTACTGCTGGTTTCATTCTGTTTTAAACTTACAGGTTTTATATTATGCTTTATAATGCCATTGTGTTTAACAGTTTTAAGAAAAAGTAACACATACATACATACAATGCACAGCCAAAAGTCTGTTTGTAAAATGGGAGAATTATGTGACTTACAGGAAGGCCAGGGGTCAAAGCCTTAGCTACTCAGAGGAACAATTTTGATGTTCCTTTAAAAAATAACTCAGAAAAGTCTCCCAGTTCAAAATTATATCCGAACCCCTGCTCTGTATCTGCTAGCCTATTTTGTGGAAGTCTGGTATAGTCTGTGCTCTAGTTTTACACAAATGTCGTATGTAAGTTGGTTATATGAATGTTATGCCAAGCAATAAGCAATTATAATATTGCTTATAATTCTCACTATAGTATTGGAATAATAGTTTGATATGCAAAACAGATTTATTATTTGTATCTGTATCTTCATCTTCCAAGAACAATTTGGAAATATTGTTTCAACAAAGTATTATATTATCACTGCTATGTTTAAGATAATGCTGGGAACAATAGATGGCAAAAGAAGAAGGGGACGGCAGAGGATGAGGTGGCTAGATGGAGTCACTGAAGCAGTTGGTGTGAGCTTAAGTGGACTCCAGGAGATGGTGGAGGACAGGAAGGCCTGGCGGAATGTTGTCCATGGGGTCGCGATGGGTCGGACACGACTTTGTGACTAACAACAACAACAACAACGTTTAAGATGGGGACTTGCAGATTATTTTAATAGTATATACACAGAATTAAGGAAGTAGTGAAAGGAATGTTTTAAAAATGGTATATTAATACACATTTGTAATATTTTTCTTATTTCCTTTTTAGTGCCAGAAAATGCTGAAAATGAAGGAGATGCCTTATCACAATTCACAGGAGAATTTTCTTCAAGGTTAGATTGTAACTATGGATAACCTTTCCATTATGAATAGATAGCACACCATTTAAAAAAAATCTATTGGGTGAAAATGCAGGAATGATAAATAAGCTGTTGCATTAAATCCAATGTTGCTCAAGCTGACTTCCATTTGCACAACACGACTTTCCCTTGTTCCTTCTGCTTGTATTCCTCCAAAATCTGTTACAGTGGGTCCCCTAACAATCAGGTGCAAATTTCAGGCTGCAGAGCAGGCAAGGGGTGGGGTGATGGGATAAGAGAACCATTCCTCCAAGTGTTTCCATTTAATTGGTGGATGGTTAAGGTTGCATACAACCCATTTTGTTTAAACTCTGAAGTTGAAACATTCCTTATAGGAAAAAGTAGTTTGGTACATCATATTATAACTTTGAAAGTTTGAGGTGGTCATCCCTATTGATTATCCCTTTCACTTCCCAGCTACACATCTCCAAAGATTATGAGCAGCTGATGCAGGACTATAGGAGTATGTAGGCAAAGATTATTGACATACTTCTCTTTCAGCAAAGCAGTTAGACAGTGGATTTCAATAGTCTGGGTATGGTGTGTCATAGTAGGAAGAAAGAAGGCTCGAGCACCACCAGTGCAAATTATTTCTTAAGTTGTACCAGTCTCTTCCCCTCCTTCCCCCAGGAATGTCTCCAAAAGCCCTTCTCTGAGGTTGTTCTTATGACTTTGGTGAAGTAGCCAGTGTGATTCTTTCCGCTCCAGCACTGTCTGGTGGCCATAGGATTGCCCTGTTAGAATACTGTGTGAAGTTCTATGTGTTGCACCAAAAAAAGAATATTGTAGACCTGGAAAAAGTGTGAAAAGGAGCAGCTCAAACGATCAGGGTGCTGGAACTACAGTGGTACCTCAGCTTGTTCACAACCAAATCGGGTTGCAAAAAGAAATGTCAGAAAAATTTTGCCTCAAGTTGTGAACTCTGCATTGAGTGATGATCATGATTACACCCGTCTTCCCTGCACAGGCACAATCGTGGTTGTGCTTGAGGGGGGCGGGGAGATGGCTGCAATTATGCCCATCTTTCCTGCCCGAGCACAACTGCGATCACACCTGTCTATGGCTGTGATGGCGGTCACACTTGTGCAGGGAAGACGGGCACGATCGCGGTTGTGCTGGGGTGGGGAAGATGGCTGCAATCTTTGTTGTTATTTGTTACTTTGTTGTTCTTTGTCACGTTTCAAATTTTTGTGATTTAAAAAAAATAGTTACAGCACGGATTAACCTTATTTACATTGAACCTTATGGGGAAATTTGACTTGGGTCATGACTAATTTGGGTCGTGACCAGAGTCATGGAACAGATTAAGTTCATGAGCCAAGGTAGCACTGTACTCCCCTATGAGGAAAGGCTATATCATCTGGGATTATTTAGCTTAGATAAAAGTTGAATTAAAATTATGCATAGTGTAGAGAAAGTGGATAGGGAGACATTTTTCTCCCTCACTCTTAATACTAGAAATCTTCCCATGAAGTTGATTGGTGGTGAATTTAAGAGTGATAAAAGGAAGTACTTTTTCACACAATGGATAGTTAAGCTGTGGAATTAATTTCCTTTAAATGTAGTAATGCCCATCAATCTGGACAGTCTTAAAAAGGGATCAGACCTATTCATGGTGTATAAAATGATCAACTGCCACTAATTCAGATGCTATATGCTACCTTCAATATCAGAAGCTGCATGCCTAGGTATACCAGCTGATTGGGAAATGTGCAGGAAGGTAGTATCCTGCTTGTGAGTTTTCCCTAGGCAATGTGGTAGGCTTCTGTGTGAACAGAGACTGGACTAGATAGACTAGCTTTGCTCTTCTTATGTTCTTCTGAAATGCTGTCCTTCATTTGAAGATGGGTTTTCCCCCCAGTTGCAAACTGGTATATAAAGGAGGAAATACAGTTAGCTGAGGCTGGGTCAGCTGGTTAAGAATAACTTTAAATGAGTATAATAGGTGAGGAGGCACACCATTTGTTCCAAAATTTGTTCTTTAATTTGGTCTTGTTTCATGTGGCTTCATGCACATGAAGTTTAAAAGTATTGTTTGCACTGTCTTGGAGTTTTAGCTTTTAAGCTGTATTTTTCTGAGGAGTTTTACTGAATAAGAGAAATGGCAGATGGTAGATATGAATGTTTGGGGCAGCTAAGGTTTTTGTGCCTCTGAGAAACATGCAAAGAAGAAAACTGCATGTGCCACATGGAAAGCAGCTCTCAGTTGATGCTATTTTGAAGTCGTTCTGTTTGCTCCAGAAATTTTTACAAAGCCTTACAAAGCCTTTCTCCCAACAAGAGTCTATGCCAAAAGGACCTTCCCATTGTCCCTGAGAAGAGAAATAAATAAGAACAGAATTTCCTTTCTGTGGTACCATTTTTAAAGCTGATACTCTATTCTTTAAACATAATGTTTTAAACTAAATACAGAATGAAGGAGAAAAGCTACCTTCAGCCATGCCAAATTCATTTAGTTGAGATTTTTTTTTAAAAGGACAGATTTCCATTTGATTTTGTAAGGCATATTGCAGTTTTTGCCTTTGCAATAATAAATTTGAGAATCAATTTTACCTATGTTGAAAAAAGTCATATACCTCAAAAAATACTGAGAGGTATCTTTGTGTTTGTCTGTTGATTGAGCTTTTGAATGTCTTAGGCCTATAAATACAATGTTATAAATATTTCTGCAATGGGAAGCTTAGCTGACACTTGTTTTTGAATGAAACTCTAGGATTTCAATTGAAACATTTTGGTGTTTAAACAGATATGGTGACTGCCATCCAGTATTTTTTATTGGGTCATTAGAGGCTGCTTTTCAAGAGGCCTTCTATGGAAAAGCCAGAGATGTAAGTACATTTTTAATACTATATTACTCAGATGGATTGGTTCCCTGTATAAAATGTGTTCTAGACCTTCGTAATAATGAACTGGTGCAAGTTTGCCCTGGTTCTTCTAAGACAGGGTTGGCAACATTTTGGGCCTGTGGACACATGTTATTTCCCCCTGTTACGGATCCTTTTTCTGCTCCCTCTTCCCTCTCCACACTTGGGATTTCCTTCCCAGACTACTCCCTCCCCCCCTCCCTCCCTCCCCCCACCAATTTTCCCATGGCCTGCAATTTTCTTCACCACCAACACTGCATTTCCATTTTCTCTTCCTCCTGCCATTATTCCCTTTCCTTTCCCATACCCATCTACCTTTGACAACTTCTCCCACATCCTTGCAATATTTTTCTCATGCTCCCATACCTGCACATTTCCTTTTTATTAATTTTTATTGTCCAATAGAAAAAAACTCCCCAGAAGTCAAATCATACCATTAAAAAAGAACAAAACTGAAACATTATGGGTTTTGCAAAAATGCAAAAAGTTCTATAGCACTGATTCATTATATTATCTCTCTTTATATAACATTTTTTCATAATGCTACTGTTATGAAAAAAATATATCTAGACTTCAACAAAGGCATCCAAATTCCCATATATTTATCCATTTGTAAATTATGCCTAAAGCACCCATATAAAAATTTAAAGCCTCATTAAATCCTACATCCATTGTGTTTTTCCAGGTGACAGTTCATCCTTCCATATTAGTCTTTTAACTATCAAAAGCACGTGGAAAATCCATTTACATTGATCATGCTTTAAAAATCAAGAGATGCGTAGGCAATTCAAAAGAACATGTGAATGTTAAAGAACTTTCCATCAGAAGATTTATCCAAATTATTAACTTTTCCTGAAAGGAAGCTCTCACTGGGCATTGCCAAAACCTACTAAGAAGAGACACTTTAGCAGTATTCCACCTTCAACAATTGGCCAGGTTAAATAACCCTTTTCAAAAAGATGTGGTGTCCAAAATACACAAATCATCATATTTTGCCAAATTAAGCATAGTCTCCTGTAGAACAGATAAGGATGGAGGCCATGTTTGGGCAAGCTGAGGTATTCTAGGCCATTCTTGATTAATATTCCATGTATCATATTTATTCAATGATAATAAACATTTATAGACATTAATTGTAGGCCAATGTTACTGTTCAGCTTCAGTTGATACTTCCAATAACACAGGCAACTCTGAAGCAGGACCAAAGTAGCAGGACAAAATTAGCAGGACTAGATTTTAACATAAATTTCAGTTGCATATATCACAATGCAGCCAAAGGGGAGAATTCATATTTAGCACACAAAGCAGAAAATGGCAGAAAAGTTTTGCTAAAATCAACAAACTGATCCAAGGTACAAATCAGCCTGTCTATCTAAATCCACCAAACAAATGTTTTCATAACAATTTTTGATCTGGATTTCCCTGTAAAGTTAACTTTGCATATGAAAATATGTCAAACTGCAAATGAAATGAAAATATATGTCACAACTCTCTACTTGCCACAGCTGGACGAGCAACGTTATCTGTTTTGATATGACAGCAGCCCAAAGCAAATCCCAATGCCCTTGGGAAGAAGATCCAGAAATGGATACTCCCAAAGTGAGACTGCTAATCTAAGCTGGAAAAAGTTCAAAATCTAGTACATGTCAGTTAATAGGTCTGATGGTATAAGGAAAGAGCAGGGAAGCCACATCCATTTTCTTTGCTCAAAAATTGCATCCTTTTCGAGGATATTCATGATAGAGTAGATTCCCATAAAAAAGTATGAAACAAAACATTATGTTTCTGGAAAGTATGGCAGATAAAGGAATACCATGTAAAACAAACAATTCAAGTTGTCACATTCCTTTAAAGTATATTTGCCCTACATAGATTTAACTTTATAGATGCCCATCTGTCAATGTCCCTTGAGACCTTATTAATCAACTTACTCAAATTTAACTGGATAATCTAAATAAGTTTAAATGCCAATTACATAACACACTATGGGGTGTATTATTAATTACAACTGTGGCCATTTAATAAAATAGTCAGATACGCACCCAAGATTGTTAATTCTCTGCATCAAAGCCTGAACAAGTTATTAGACTTCTGAAATAAAGAATAGGAGCTTATCATCATAAAGAATAAGTTTATGTACTGACTGATACATGATGCACAAATCTATGAATATTAGGAATTTGTCAAATAGTACATGGCAGGGATTCCAAACATAGAAAATATCATGGTTGGAAGAGGACATCCCTGCTAAATACCTCTTTTAAGTAAAAGAAACTGAGACAAGACTGCATTGGATCTAGCTCATGTTGTAGAAGTTTCATATAATTTTTTCCCCATTTGTGAAATTCAGGATGAAAACTAAGATTTTCAATCTGGATGCAATATATTTCCCATACATTTTATTGAAGGCCTTCTCCATATCCAGGTTGATAATGGCACTGTATCAGTTCCATCATTTAATGTAATCACATCTACAACCAAATTAATATTATCAGCCTCTTGCCTATTTTTAATGAATTTCACCTGATCCAGCTTGACTAACGATCTGTTGCAGTCTGTCAGGTAAATTTGCAGTTAGTATTTCAATATTGGCCTTAATCAATGAAATAGATAATTGGGACAGAAGATATGATCTCTATCTGGTTTAGTAATTACTGTAATATAAGCAACATTGAATGCTGATGAAAAAGAACCCATTTCAAAAATAGTTATACAAATAC
The DNA here is from genome assembly GCF_004798865.1 of Varanus komodoensis. Taxonomy (NCBI): domain Eukaryota; kingdom Metazoa; phylum Chordata; class Lepidosauria; order Squamata; family Varanidae; genus Varanus; species Varanus komodoensis. The sequence continues at coordinate 2,664,436 of NW_025335587.1, read as the reverse complement.
TGAAATTTGGGAAGTAGAAAGATGGAAAATGTTTAATACCACTCATCTGGGCCAGATGCTTTCCTTGCATTCGCATTTTATAAAAGAAAACAAGCTTCCAAACTGTGAGCAAAGAGGAATTTGGTGGCAGAGTTGTAGCGGAAGATGAGACCAAAGCAGAGGCAAAGGGGATTTTGTTATGAGGTTTCAGAGAAGACAGAAGAAAGCCACAAGCTGTTGCAACACAATCAGCAAGCTAGAAGCAAAAAGGAAATAGAAACTATGGACCAAGAAGTCTCCCCAGTGGTGGTGACCTGCAAGGTTTGGGAATTGCCAAAAATTGCTTCCGTTGGATCAAAGAGCCTTCCATCAGTGGAGCGATAGCAATTAGATACAGGTTTAGCCTATGGCAGTCCAGCTCTTGTTCCAGATCTCCAATTGTGCTGTGTCCCTGTACTGTACCATGGTTCTCCACAGTGCCTGAGCAAAAGCATAGTAACAAAGAGGCAGTTACATGTTCTATGTTGAAATTCTATATTCTGAGAAGTCCATGTTGCCTTATGCAGAAAGTCCAACATCAGATAAAATATTTAAAGTGCCTGTCATTTCTCATATACTACACAATTTAGACATAAATTGTACACAATTTACACAAAGTACTTGATGACAGAGCTGATGAAATGTGATATACATGACAGCAGTTTCTTTCTATATTTTATAACACATATAAACACTGCTATAACAAAGAAATTATGGCCATGATTATAATTATGAAAAAAAACCCTATGTACAGCCAAACCCTGAATGTTTTAACACTTTGGAAATGTCACTTTCTTGATTCATTGCATATACTCTTAGGCTGCAATCCTTTGCATTTTTACATTTTGAAAAGCCCTATGGTTCTGAGCATTTCTTAACCAGTTATGTTGACTGGGAAATCCTGTGAGATACAGGATTTTTTTCTGCCTAAACACGCATAGGACTGCATCTTCATCTGCATAATGTTTCTACTATGTTTCTAAAACCAAATATTTAGAGAATCCATTGAACAGAGCTGTGGGAGATTTGGATTCTGCTAGTCACATTTGGCCATGAAATACACTGGCTGATTTGGGCCAGTCACTGATTCACAGCCTAACCCACCTCATGGGGCTATTATGGGGATAAAATGGGACAGAGGGCAATGTAAATTGGGTCCCTTGCAAAAGGTGAGGAAATAAATATAATAATTATACATAGGTTGTTTCATTATCTTGTTTTGCTTTGGGAAAGAGGATTAAATACAGCAGAAAATTTCATGTGCTGATTCTCCTCCTTAAAAACCCACAGTATTCCTAAGCTAATAAATAAAATAACTGATTGAAATGTGTTAAAAGTAATAAACTCTACTACAATCTTACCTTATTGCTGTTATTCATTGTGCCTTCAAAATACTGTTTTCATAATGAAAGTTTTAATTAAAAATAGTTATTAAGAGATTAGTAAGTTTAAAAATAAAATAGTCAGAGTGTATGTGTGTGCAACTATCTATTCATCTCTTCCAAAGTAATAGAAATATGAAAGCAAATATTTTAATTTGAACTGCAGAGGGCACTTAATTTTACCAGGGCAACAGATGAGCTTCAAGCAATAGCATTCTTAACTTGAAGTGAGAAATTGAGTTGGAAGAGTAAATAAAAACAAGATTGAAGGTTTAAATCCTCTGCTAGGCTTTTTGAACTTATATGCTCATTAAATGTTTATTGGAGTGGTGGGATTACGAAGGATTTGGGGAGCTTCATCAACTGGTATATACTTAATCACTAAGTAAAACACTACATTTGATAAAGTGTTTCTCACGATGCCACACTCAATCCATCTTAATGAAAACCACTTCAAACTGATTTAATTTGAGAGCACTTCGCAGCCAAGAGTGCATGTAGACCTTGTTCTTTTTCCTGGGGAATTTTCACTGTTGTCCAAGCCGAAGACAGTCCATACAAAATCAACTTTAACAACAGAGCAAAAGGTAGCTTCTTTTGTACATTACTACTTCTTTGTGGGGAAAGGTGTCACAGTTGTTATAAATAGGAAGAAAGAGGAGATCAGATAGATAGGTAGATATAAAAACAAAGAACTGAACAAGTTAAATAAAAGTGCTGGTTGTAAGAAATGTTCTTTTTCGTGTATGTTTGGTTTATATTTACAAATGGAAGAAGTCAACACAAATGATTACATGGATTGTTTAATGTAGGGGTGGACAACCCGTTCAGCCCCATGGGCTGCATTTGATGCTGGCTTGTATCAGGGGCCACACATTCATATGCATTCACGTAGATACATATTAGCGCACGTACACATGCCCAGGGAGACACATATCTGAGATCACTCTTTCTCTGCTAAGAAAGCTATATTTGTATGAGAATCTCGGTGGGAGGCTGTAGAGCATATAGGTGGTAAGGAAGTTCAGTGACAATGGAAGAAACAAGTCATCCTTAAGGGGACACAGTATAGCCCCTGGGGTAGGTTGAAATTTTTTATTTAAATAAAAACATACAGCCCCTGGGGTAGGGGGTATGTGCCCTGTGACCATAGGATGTGAACCCCCAGCCTGATTGTGAGAAGTCTTTCCTACAATATAGAAACTGAAAATGCTTGTTCTTTTATGATTCATATGACCATCATTTTACATTAGAGAACTTTGAGATCAGAATGATCACCAGCACTGCCTGGATTTACAAATAGGATCACATGTCAATCACCTTGGCTCTCTGCAAGTAAGTCAGTTCTGTGTTTACTTTCTTTACATAGAAGATGCTTGAGAGAGGTGATAGCAGTGAATCATATAGTGTATTTTCCCATGCTGTGCCTTTCATATTGCTGAGATGGGTATGTGAATGCCTGATTCTCTTGGCAATGAAAATGTGCACATACCTTATAGTACAATTTATCACAAATTCATAAACACTCCTTTAGTATAAGCAGTTGCAGTTGTGATGTTATCCTTCCCTTAATTATAGATAAAGCATCAGGAACAGATGATGGCATCACATGCTCTCTTCTATCAGTTCTTTGCATATGGCACATATATACTTCTATGTCTTAATCAAACTTCATTGTTTTGTCTGCACAAATGTTAACCATGATTAATTCTGATTGATGGTAACCATGGTTAATGTCACTGCAGATGTAATATTTTACTGTGGTTAATGGAGAATGGGAGGATCATTCATGTTAGGAAAGGAACTGTAGTGAAAAACTATGCGATGCTTCCGCTAGTCCTTGATCACCTAATCACACCTAAAGGATGAGCACTATTTACATGTACATTTTACCTTCTTGTATAACAGTTATATTTACATGATTAATGGAAAAGTAGTATTGAGTGTATTTCAAAATGCATACATAATATATTCCAGTAAACCAGAGGACATGCAGAAATAGGAATTAATGGCACACACTCTAAATGTATATGCTGAATCTCTTTACTTTATAAAACAAATTCACTTCCTCCAAGGACTTCAGGAAGGCATACATAGGAATCTTTCCTGTATTCCCCCCATCCCGCAATTACAAAGAACTGAGAATTGACAGTTGCACTGTACACTTTAGTAATACTGCTCCAAGAAAGTACTACCTGATAAAGAGCCAAAATGGTTTGTGCGTTTTATAAATTAATAGACATCCTTCAAGAGTGTGTAACGTATTGAATATGAATGCAGTAGAATATCTATGCCAGTAGTTCAGAATGGTACATTCCACCAGAGCCTCACTTGTCAAGGGCTGTGGCATCTTCTAAGATTTGTTAAACCATAACGTAAGAGGGTGTCAGAGGAAAAAGATTTGGACAGAGATTCTGAATGAAGGTCACAACACATAATTGGCTGGATTTTGTCTGATGTTAATTTTACACACTCCTAGATCTAGGCAGGCTGTATGAAGTAGTGATCACAAAGCATGGGTAGTAGTATGTATTGTAAGATCCTGTTTCGAGTTTCTACTCGGCTCACTGGATGGCCTTTGTGAACTCAATATATTTAAATATCTAACCATAGCCCAAGGAAAACAATACTGGTTTACCTTCTTGGGTGGTGTAAGAGTTACCGAGATGTGAAATACTCTAAACATTTATGAAAAGAGTTGACTAAATATACTTAAAGTTCCAAAAAGTATATAATGTATCCTTTTCTGGGGGGTGGGGGGATGGAATCAATTGTACCCCATCCAGAATCCCAACAGGTATACTTGCAAAAGCCCCTTTGGAGTGAGGTTGTATGTAATCTTCAACGGTTTTAATGCCATCTTTTATGGCATCCTGATTCTTAGATGTGATTCTCTGCCTATATTTGCAAACTGTGATTCATACACATAGCTGTGCTGGAAGCCAAATGGAGGAAAGACCAGAGGGGCCATGGATCTTAATGGATTGTACTGATCCTCTAACCTTGCAGTAACATATTGATAAATAAAATTAACCTCCTGATTCTCCTTACCCCCCAAAATTTACTGCTGGCATGGGTGGTATATACACACATTGTCATCTGTTTGAAGGGATAATGACAGGAATAGAGGGAAGTTCTAACTCCTCAGTAAGGATGGGAGGTTAATTGTGTTGGCCGAGAAAAGCACCCTTTCCTGAGCCAAAAGCATTTCCCCCGTTGTTGTTTGAAAGAACAACTTCAGTATTTTGGCTGGTTTTCTCTGAGCCAAGATCCCTTCCTGTAGCAATGCCTTGGAGACACTGAGCCCTCCATCTTCCAAGTAACAATGCAGAAACGGAAGAATACTGCAATATTTTTTTCATGGGTACACAATTGCAACGTTTTATAGGGAAGCCCAGGTTATCTTTCTGAATTTCCTAAAATCAATACCCATCAACTTTATTGCAATTTCAACAGACTAGCACTGTTCTGGCATCTATTTTATCATTAGCTTGGTACTCAAGTTAACACAGTTGAAGATTATACTCAAGGTTTATTGGATGCTGATATCTTGAATGGAAATTGTTCTGTTTTGGATTGAAGTTCACTTTGGACAAACAATAATTCCATGTAGTGTATATTTTTCAGCTTTACTTTTGGAAACATTTTATTGTCAAATGGATAGAGCTACCCATCTGTCTCCCTGTTCATACCCTTTCCCCCAAGTTACCGTTTATAATTCCAGTATCTGTGGCTTTCTTTGGATGGCACCATTGTAATGCCCAAACAAGGTCATACAGTCATTGAATAGTAGAGTTGGAAGGAGCCAAGAAGACTATCAGGTCCAACCCCCTGCTGTTGCAGTACACCAATTTACACCATCCCACTCAGATGACTGTCCAGTTTCTTTTTGAATGTCTCTAGGGCAGTTAGCGAACGTTTTAGAGACCAAGTGCCCAAACTGCAACTCAGAATCCACTTATTTATCGCAAAGTGCCAACACTGCAATAAAACCTGAATTTGCTGACCACCAGCACAAGGGGGCAATGTTCCACTGACCACCAGCTTTTGGCTGGCCCTGAAAAAGGCATCTGAGTATATTTCCTACCTGAGTGTATTTCCTACTTTTCCTACCTTCTGCTAAAATCACAACGGGTTGTGCAGACTCGAACCAGTGACCTTTCGATCAAGCAGCCCAGCAGTTTAAACCACTGCACCACCTGCATCCTGCTAAAATTACAGTCCATGCAAATCCCTGGCAGTTCACTGACTGGCCATGTGGAAAGCTCAGGGAGTCATGGTGTTGTTGTTGCCTGGCACCCTTAATCTTTCCGAATATGCACATGGCTGCAGGGTCGATCCAGTGCTGACGGAGAGGGCTCTGCGTGCCCCTTTGGGCACGAGTGCCATAGGTTCACCATCACTGCTCTAGGGTAAATGGTTCCAGTGTTGTATTTCTCTGACAAGAAAATTTTTCTGGTATCTAGCCCTGCTTTGTCACAACTTGAGCTAATTATTCCATGTCCTACACTCTGGTATGAGCAAGAAGAGATCTTGTCCTTCCGCTTTGTGACAGCCTTTTAGGTACTTATAAAATAAGATCATGTTCCCCCCTCAGTCTTCTCTTATCAAGGCTGAAAATGCCCATTTCTTCTAGCCCTTATCTCCTCATAGGGCAATGTTTCTAAACCCTGAATCATTTTTGTTGCCCTCCTCTGGACCCTTTGTAACTTTTCTTCATCTTTCTTAAATCTTGGTGCCCAGAACTGGACACAGTATTCTAGATGAGGTCTGATGAATGAAGAGTATAGGGGAAACTATTACTTTTCATGATTTGGAAGTAATACTTTGATTAATGCATCCCAAAATAGCATTTTCTCTTTTTGCAGCTGCATCACATTGTTGGCTTATATTTAGCTTGTTCACAGTAACTCCAAGGTCATCTTCTTTTTCAGTTCTGTTGAGTCACATATTCCCCATCTTATACTGATGCATTTGGTTTCTTTTACCTAGGTGGACCACTTGGCACTGGTCCCTATTGAACCTCATTCTGTTGCTTTCACCCCAGTGTTCAAGGTCCTCATTTTATATTCTAGAGTGTTTGCTATTCCACCCAGTTTTGTATTGTCCACAAATTTTATTATTGTTCCTTGTACTTCCCCATCCAAATCATTAATGAAGAAGTTGAAGTGCACTGGACCCAGGACTAAACCCTGCAGCACCCCAGTAGTTACCTTTTCCCAGTTTGAGAAGGTGCCATTGATTAGCACACTTTGTGTCCAATTTAGAGGCCAATTTTGGATACACCTAATAGTTTTTCTATCTAGTCTACTTTTGCTAGTTAGCTAATCAGGATGTTGTGGGGCACTCTGTCAGAACCTTTGCTGAAGTTAAGGTTGATTTTGTCCACAGTGTGTCTACTGTCTGTCTGGGAGATTCTGTCTTGTTGGGCCTGTTGTAGCAACCAGTGCTCCCCCTATCTTTCCTGAAGCTTAACACAGTCCTACCAGTAAATGGGAAGGTGTTACAAGTAAAAAAAACCCAAGGGGGAGAATAAGGGGGGGTGGGAGTAAAGAGAAAAAAGTTTTTAAAAGGGGGAAAATGTTAAGGACCTCCCTTGACCTCCCTTACTGAACTCTGCCACCAATCTCCTGTTTACTCTTCCTGTTCATTCACTCTGGTTGCTTGCTCCCTGGGAGCTTGACTGCTTGTATCCCAGAGGTCCTAGGCCAGCTGGGGCATCCTCTTCTGATCCCCTCAGCTAGAAGTCAGGCATGAGAATCAGATGTTGAAATTGTGGTGTTCCCCATAAATTGTACAATTGCACATGAACTGCTTCTGGGTTCCTGGAACCCCATAGGAATGTAGCATTCATAGGATGTGTCCACAACATCCAGACCTATCACTTGGCGTTGTTCATGACTTAAATAACATAAAGTTAGCCCATAATTAAACAGAATATCTCTATAAATACATTTTAAAAGGATCAATGTCATGAATGAATTAATACATATTTTGAGCTGGCCCCCTGCTACATATTAATATTAATTAAATTGCAAAACATTCTTATTATGCCAAAATATCAAATGGGAAATGGATTAGAGAAAATACAGTATTTTCTGTTGGGGATTCTCTAACGCTCAGCTTAAATGCTTTAATAACTTCAAGTTATCACATAAGACAAAGTGAACTAACATGCCCTAAACAATATACCAAGTCATGTGCATGCTTGCCAGTACTGTATGGTACTTCCGTACCAACAATGGTAAAAAGGAGATTCTGGGTTTGGACAACAAGAGAAGCCATGATGAAGCCACGATGGAAACCTTAGAAAAAATCATGGGTTCTCTCTGTGCTTTAATCTTACCATGCAAAAATTCCAAAACCGGATCTGGATTACACAATAAACTCACAATAAACTCACAGAAGTAAGATATCACCATGGCTTCTTGTGTTGTGCAAACCTGCCTAGTATGTCACCAAGGTTTTTTTAAGGGTTTGTCAGTATAAGCTCCTCATTTGACAACTCTGAATGCATAATGTGAAGTAGTATGAAGAAAGAAAAGTAGGGATATTTTGTGCATGTTGTTGTGTATGTTGTGTATAAATCTATTTTTATAGATTTTTCAGAGTTAGCACTGGTAACAGGTTGCCTCTATATGCATCAAATATGTTTAATAATAGAAAAGTAGGTAATTTATGTGGCTACTATATCAGTTGTGAGTTATAAAATTCAAGATACTAAAAAACAGGAAGTGTCGCTGCAGTAGAAAACCAACATCTATGAACTAAGCTTCCATTTTGCACAAAGAACTACTCTGGATTTGTAGCTGTACATGTGATTAATACAATGGCTTGGTTCGCATGTCACAATGACAGTCATCAATAGCTGTGACTAAACAAACCACATACTTTTATATACATGTAAGCCAGAAACTGTGGCTTGTCTTTCTCTACAAAAACAAACTTTGCATTCATTCTCTGGTTTGTTAAGTATCAAGTAATGCTAACCTTGATCAAGTAATGCGAACACTGATCATTTGTTTTCCCTGATTGGGCTCATTCACAGTAACTCAGATTTTTTTTAAAAAACTGAGTATCCATGATGCATGAACCTTGATAAAGGTACCCTGCGTAAAGAAATGCTTTGCTTGTTAAACAAATGCAATTTAATGCAGTGTGTGCTCATAGCATCAATTCATATAATCCAGTATTAAACAATTGATACTGGAACAACTCTTGTCTATTATTTAAGATAAACACTATGAAATAGTAATCTCTTCAGTCTTGTATCAGATCAGAATGTCCTAACACAACTTGGTTAATACCTGGCTCTGTGTCCGGCCATACAAGGCTGTTGCACAACACAGAACAGCAGGCTTTTTTCCTGCAAAGAAAGTGTTACATATAGAGAAAGTCTTACCTAAAGCTCAAGGCTGATATACATCATATAGAACAATAGGATTAGCTAAGCTTTTTTTCCTTCAGATATTATCTTTCCCTCATTCTAAGCAAACATATGTCAACCTGAGAACTAAATATTTTATTAATGCCCTTTATTATTAGGTTTCTTAAGGCCAGTAGGAAAAAAATCTGATAAAAGAGTTTATGTGAGATTTAGGAATAATTTATCATTCCTGACTAGATTCGTCAACTGAAGAAACAGTTTCTTGAAGAGAGTTGACTATATCTCTTTATAAACTTGTTGGCATATTCTGACCTTTAGATTTTAAAAATATAACACTTTAGGGTCTCTTCTGAAGCAAATGTGGAGAAGGAAAGTATGCACTAAGGCCATGTAGAACTGCTGACAAATATTTGATACTTACCTACTGAAGCATGGCATTATTTTCTCAAATGCTCTCTGAATGTAATTTGCTAAAAAATAAAATATCAGGCATGCTTTAATTTCTCACATCTCAAGGTGGTGAGATTTTTTGAAAGATATGGTTTAGGTAGCTAGTGTAAGTGCTTTAGGAAAACTGGTCCTCAGAATTAAATAGTGGTGTCACTGCCAAGTAACAGTTTTTACCGATAATGCCCTTTTAGTAATCCTGTTACCTTACTTCCCCTCACAAGGGAGGATCTAATAAGACAAAGCTCCTATTATCTTAATACTTCAAGGGAAGTTCACTGATTGGCTACACACAACATTTACTGTTTTGGCTATGGAGTTGCTTAGTTATTTTGTTTTTTAATACTGTCACTGTTGCTTCATCCCAAATAATTGTTTCATTTTCTGAAGGCTTGCTTGATTCTTTTGTAGTATGCCTTAGAGACAGCTATTTGGACCTCAACATGTCTCAGCTCATTATTTACTGTAAAACAAATGGAAAGGCAACCCAGGCGGACAGCAGTTGCGGGTCTTCTGAGTTATAAAGGCTTGAATTATTACATGTATTATTTGCTAAATAGCACATACGTAATGATATTGCTAGTGCTAATTTCTGCTAAGAGTATTCTTAGGGGGTGTCATTACTATTCCATTCTTATTGTTATTATTAGACAAAATCCCCAGGAGATTCACTTATAGACAAAAAAGGCCATATGTAATAGCTACAAATTCAAACTATAACCAGGCAAGGCAAAATTTAAGTACCTGAATTTGGAATGTGAATGACTTTTCTGTTCAAAAATGGTGGTTGTTAAATGTTTTTTGGACATTCTCCTGTTTACCCACACTAAAGTGTGCACCTGCCTTGTTTTCAAGTATTTGGCCCCAGTGCCTTACTTTAAACTGTACATATTTTGGGAGGTTCATTCACATGGAATCTTATATTTAACAGTTTCATGGGGTTGTTTCTTTGGGACGAAAGGAGTTTCTCAAGAGCCTTTTTTTCTCTGCTCCCAGTGAAAAGAGGAGAGCAAAGCCATCCGCTTACCACAAAGCAGTCCCACCACAAAGGAAAGATTAAGGGTTTAGGGAGAGGTCAATGTGGGTTTTTCTCTAACTAAACACTTTCCTAAAGTTTCCTTGTGGAAAAAATAATGAAGTCATCTAAGAGTTTTTAAAGAATTTTTATTTCTTTTTCACCGTCTGCATTCGCTTGTCTTCTCAGCATGGATGTTTAATCTTTCTAGGCTTTGTGAATTGGCCCAAATGAATAAGTGGTGAGCTGTCTCTCTAGGAGCTAGCGGCTTATTCTAAGGCCCTAATCACTGAGTAAACACATCTTTGCCCTCCCTCTCTTACAACTGCTATATAATAGTGGAGATTCTAGCACAGTAACCTGGATATTGCAGGGATCCACGCTTTGAAATGCAGAATGGCTGATCCTCCAAAACAGACAGTGCCTGATCTTCTCCTGCCTCTTTCTTCTTTTTTAAATTAAATATCACCACAGAGATGCTGTTTTATTGCCTGATATTGTGCATTAGTGCCCTGGATTTTCAAGTTTAGTTTCAGTCAACATTGTTGGCTGCACTTATATGGAACTGTGCATGTTAGGCTTATTGGTGGCCTTTCCTGGCGCATGTGTACTTGGATTTGAATCACTTTTTAAATTAAAGCAGACAAACATTAATGTAAATGTCTAATCCCTTTTCCAAAGTCAAGTGTTCAAACTTTTTATACTTTTTAGAAGAGATTTTAGGACTTTTCCAAACCTAGCTTTCTAACCTACATATTTAAAATAAATCGTTAGAAGATAACTGACTATTAATTTAGGAAATTTCTTTTTAACTGACAATTTTTAGTAAAACACATTGGCTATGACTTGCGGCCATTTTTCATTTTCTTTTTTCTTTGTATTAGTACGTTTTTATTCTTATTTTACTTCCAGCAATTCTATTCCATATCACAAAATGGTTTTGAAACTTGCCTCAGTATCCCCAGTAGTTTGCAATGAACACTGATGTTCCAAAAACTCTGAAGGCCACTTGTATGTGCTAAGATAATGGCATCCTAACCAATTGGTTCATACAGGTTTAAATGTATGAACATACACTTAAAATATAATACCTCTTGCTTATGGGATTTTTCCTTGTTCATAACCAGTGTAGAAATGGAGTAGGTTGCAAATGGGTTGGAACAATTCACCACTCTCTCACCATTCCACTTAATGGAAAGCTCTTTTCCTTTTTAGTAGCCTATGTTTCTATGCTAGCCATCAAAATAAGAGCTGCTAGCCTCTTAATATTTGCAAACTACTATCTTTTGTGGACTTAATTAAAAGGTTGTATTTTTACTTCAACTAATTATTTCTTTTTCCAGTTGTTCACAGAAGTTGAAATACTAGAAATTAAATTGTGCGTTATCTCATAAAAGTAATTTCATTTAACTTTGTAATTCTTTTGATGAAGGCAATTAAATATTTTAAGTATATTTAAATCAAATTAATATTTAAAATAAAGATAAGTATATTTATCTAAAGGTTTAATTAATGAAATTCTACTTTAATTTTTAACATTTCCTTTAATGTATTTCCCATATTTTCATGCATTGGTTGGTATCAGAATATTTTGGGGACTCCTACAGTTTTACTTTTAGCAGTGTACAAATGTCCTGCCATATGAGGCACTCTTCTGCTGTGGCACTTGGTGCAGTGTGGTGATAGCAGTGCCCACAGGTGCTCTCCTGGCATTGTGAGTGAAGGATGATCTTCTGCCTCTCTTGATTTGTTGCCTGAGCAGGAAATGTACCCTATTTCATGGCAGAGCTGATCCTGTTTATTTTATATCAGCTATTATATTTTTCATGTAGAATTCAATACATTTGGTGATTAGCTTTTCTCATAAGCAAAGCTAGTTCATGGAGTAGTTAGTAACAAATTGGTTTACCTTAAAGTAAAATGATCAAGAGGCTCAAGCAACTGCCTATGAGGAGTGGTTACAACAACTAGCATTTTTAGTTAGAAAAAAGGGTGAGTAATGGGCAACATAATTAAAATAAAAATGTTTAAAATAATGTATGAAGAAAGTGGAGGGGGAGACATTTTTCTGCAACTCCCATAATACTGAACTTGGGGTCATCCCATGAAACTGATTGGTGGGAAGTTTAGGACAAATAAAAGTAATTTTTCACAATATGGGTGGCTTCAAAAGGAGATTGGACAAATTCAAGGAGGAATAGGCTATCATTGCCTATTGGCTACTTGCCTTGATGGCTCTATGCTACCTCTGTTACTAGAGGTGGCATTCAGCATACACCACATGCTGAGGAACTCGGGCAGGTGGAACTTCTTGAGGTATGCTGTGTACAGCTGGTTTCCATCATGTGAATGGAGTGATGTACTGGATGGACCATTGGTCTGATCCACCATGGCTTTTCTTACATTCTTCTTTATTTTCTTAAATAATTTCTTCCATTTTAAAAGGTAAATTATAAGAAAAGGAATGTTGTTATGAGGAACAAAATATATTTAATGGCATGCACAATTCCATTTTACACAAATGGTCTGGGACATATGTAGAGGATCAGAGGTTAGGATGCACAGGATTGCTGTTTCCAAGGACAACAACTCAGAGGTTCATCTAGCTAGGCAAATATGACAAATATATGATAACAGGTGCTACATTATAAGAAGCTTGTAGTACATACAGTTAACCAGATCCAAAGACAGTTAAAGGGAACTACAGGATAGAGGAAATACAGAGCTGTATTTGGAGTATCCTTCTAATAAATTTTCCCCACTCTCACTCCTTAATGTGTAATAAAATGTTCTGTCCTGGCATCATCACATTAATATCTATGATTAATTAAAGTAACTTTTCTGCAGATATATTCTTAATTGTATATTGACATTCATAAGAACATACAGTCATATATTCTTTTCTTTATATGTGCACAACCATTATTTAAGTAGACTAACTTAAGCATTCTTAAATAAACATTTTTGGCCATGGCCCTTTGGCCACAAGAATAGTTTGCTCTTTCTGTAATACCATTAACAGAAGAACTGTTTCTATCATAGCACCATTTATATAGTCTTAGCTGAGATAAATGGAAGTATGTTCCACTGAAATCAAGACTATGCTCCAAAAATACTTGGTTAAGGGAAAAGACATGAATTGGATCTACATTTAAAACAGTGTTGTGAGTACAGCAATTAAATTCAGATATTATGCTAATAATATGCATTTTCTATTTTTCAGAGAAAGCTTCTTGCTGTCTACCTCCACCATGATGAAAGTGTGCTAACCAATGTATTCTGTTCTCAAATGCTATGTGCAGAATCTATAGTTTCATATCTTAGTCAGAACTTTATAACCTGGGCTTGGGATATGACAAAAGAAGCCAACAGAGCAAGGTAAGTGGGTTTGAATTGGGTATTAATCTAATATTCAGAGAAACTTAGTGTATTTTTCTAAAATCTGTTCTGCATTCCATTGTTTATTTAAATAGTACACACTTGTTATATATTGGTCAATAAATTCATCATACAAGCTAATGTTCTCAGGATACGGCTACTCTGTATCCATACTATATGTAGCCCTTTTGTTCTTCCTGTATCCTAGGCCATGGCTAGCCTGCAACCCAGCCAGCTATACTCTCCTCTGGATATCTCATTCCATTCCCTCTCCTGCATGGTTTTGCATTTTGCACTGCATCAATAGTGAGTCAGCAATCTGTGCCCACTGAGCATGCTTGGTCTTTACTGGGCTATTTTGCCACCACCACCCTCTTTGGGATTCCTGCAGGCCTGCTGATTCCTTCCTCTTGTATATGGATAGTGCCATTTTAGCTACATAAACATCTACACTTGGAAAATGAGTTGAAGGTTGGCATAAAGAAGAATGGAAGTATAATGAGCCACTTAAAGAAATGAGTGCAGAGGTCCCTAATGCTTGGGGAGTAGTAGTTGCTAGAGGGCCCTCTAAAATGTAGGCAAGTCATAACCAATTCCCACATCCTTAAGAAATATGTAGACTTTATTATGTGGATTTACATGTGTAATATAGAAACAAGGCCTTAGGTCTGCAATCATCCATTCACCATCAGTTTGTTAATTATAGTATACCACATGAAGTTTAGCTTCAAGGAGCTCTGTGCTGAACTCATGTGGGCATATCTTATGATATGAAAAACATGCTGAGTTGACTTTAATTTGAGTCATTTGACTTCCAGCAGCTATAAAGCTAAAGCTATACAACCTTGTTATGATAAATTAAAGTAGAAGTTTTATTATTCCCATGAGATAATACAATTGTTAGGTCTTACATTGCTCATAATTTTGAGCTGGCAATTCTTTCCTACAGTCCTTCCATAACTGGTGGAATATGCATATTATGTTATAATTCTCTTTACATAGATTTCCTGGCTTCCTGTGTTATTATATCTGAACAAGCATATGAATGACTGTTCTGTAGTTGATCTTGTAATAGATGGAGTGCTTTTCATTCATTTAAAGTTTAATTACATGTTGCTCATGATAACTTTTACTAAATGGAGTGATTAAGAAATCATGTGCCTTTCTTGCCTTTTCTTTAGACCCTAAGTAACCGGCATGTATATTTTTCCTGCTGCCTTATTGTAATCTATAAATATGTTACGATACAAAGTATGTTCTTGTATAATAATCCACAAATTACTTTGATAGATTTAACATAATTTTGGTTTAGATTAACCCTACCATGTTGTCCCCTGTTTCTGTTTAATTACCATTGAAATAGAGATTAAAAAGTAGTTCCAAAACCAGATATGTATGTAGTGTCTATACTTTATAATGGGACAGAATATATGGACAAGAGGTTGGGTTAACTCTTATACGGCTGCCATTCATTATGAGTAAGGAGTCCCCTCCTTTCCTTTTATCCCTACAATTTGATGTCGAAGGAAACACTATTTCTAAACCATCTGCAGTGGCTAAGTTCAGTCGACTACCTGCTGTTACATTGTTCTAGTCCTGTTTAATTCTCTAGTTTCTATTATTTTACAATAACAAAAAATTGTGATGTAGTTTCTTTTGAAAAACTATGTTTGAGGAGGTTTTTATGACTGACAATCAACAGGCATGTCATTGCTTTGTTATGTTTTACTAAAGAAGTCTATTAAGCAGCACAACTTTGATACACTAGTTATAAGTTTGCAGGTTATGGAGACACCTGTGGTGACCAAAACGACCAAAGCTGCTTATTAGAAAGAGCCTCTACAGCTGTGTCCTATTAACTCCTTATGACACTTTAGAAACACTAAATAAAAGGCTTGTTTAAAGCTTTATAGCTATTTTTAGTGAGTCTAGAACCTGATTGTAAAATACAATAAGATGCTTAATTCTACAGTTCTTGGTTTTGCTATTAATTTATAACTAATGAACTATCATGTTGCAGTGAGATTTTCAAATAAGCACATTTTTAAATCAAATACAATTCTTTATTCATACATAACAGTACAGATCACTCTTCAGTTTTGGCACTTTTATGTGGCATAGGATGCCAAGAGGAATTGCTAGCTAGAGTCCAGGGTACTTTCTCATAGAAATCCTGAAGGGTATTTTAATATGAATCTGGATACCTAAGAGTAATGTTAAATTAATATCTTCATAACACAATATGTTAAATACACATAGTTGGATCTGTGATACTGACTTCATTATGTGTGTCTACAAATATCTGTTAACCTATTGACAGTTAATATGGATGTATTATTTCAGTGGTATCAAGACATTTCAAAATTAGATGCTTCATTAAGGATTAAAACAATTGGATTGGATCCTAAGATAAATAAGTACAAGAATGTTTACAGAACAAAAGTTTCCTATTCTCTTCTCCATCCAGCAGTGTCTCCCATGTCCTGTCACACAGTGTGGCAGGTGAATGGTAGAAACTCTGTTCAGGGCTGAAAGTTAGAGGAGGGGATGGGCAGCTTTCATGTCCTAAAACTCCATCTTTTTGCTCATCCTAGGAACCAGGTCATTCATGGAAAGCCAGGGCAAAAAGTTTGCAGATTAAAAGTGCAAATTTTAGCTAGCTTCTAGAATAGTAAATTAGGTTAGAGAACAATAGTGCAATCAGTTCTTTTCCACATGCAATACACTTGTTGATGAATTCCATGACAGCTTCAGAGAACACACATTACCACAGTGGTGTGTCTTCTTTCAATGCTTGAACCTTTAGCCTTCAATTGAAGGAACCACAGGGATAGGGCCAACAGTTTGGCATCATTCCATTAAATGTCACATACTTTCCAGGATATATATGTGTGTGTGTGTGAAAAGAATTACTTAATTGCCACTTCCCTCTTTTGACTCCTTCATCCAAAAGTTGTATCTGCAAAAAGGTAAAAATAATCCTTGAACCTTCCCTTTGTTCCAACATAATATCTAATTCTACTGAGATGCATACTACATTAGCTATTGAATGTAGTATATGAAATGAATGGAATTTGTTGACTATGATGAACTTAAGTCCCATTCATTCCATAGGTCTACTCTAAGTAGGATTAATAATTTAGAATCTCTGTCAGCAGTAGAACATGGGGTAAGGCAAATACTTGACAATGTTCAAGGTCAGAGATATGAGGAAGAAATTGTCACTGTTCCACTGGGAAATTTTTCTTCCAGCCCTACATACTGCTAAAGATTATTGAGAGACAGAAAGAACACAATAAAGATTATGAAGTACTTTGCTGCTATAAAACAAAATTTAAAAAGGGTTATTGGTATGTGAAGGATAAAAATGTGGTATGACAGAATTAATTTAAAATTAAAATGTTGTTAATTTTGCTAGGAAATTAATATATTTTTACAATGAGTATTTGGATATAGGTGCATTTTTCCAGTGATTGTTAATTACATTGTGGAAATTTCATTCTATAATTGTGGGACATATTCATCTTCTGAATTGTAAGAGGCATTTCTAGGATGCTTTACAAGAGTTTAAAGCATTTGAATCCATTGGCTAATGGTTCAGTCCTTTGTATGTTCAGAAAGGAAAATGTCCTACAACTCCCAGCATTCCCTATATAGCTGACTGGAACATTCAGCAATTATAGGATTTCTTTCTGTCTAAACATAGATAGGATTGCACCTTAAATGGGTAACATTTCTAAATGGGAATTGCCTGATGGTTGTTAGTGTATTTGAAAGTATGCTAGTAATTATATAAATTCCTGTCAAAGTAACTTGAGATCCTCTAATATTCCCATGTTAACACCTCCCACACAAATTTTAGCAGGGTGACTTCATATTTAATTGCATCAGTAATTCTATTTCTGTAATTATTTGTATGCATGTAAACAATATTGCAGGTAACAATGTTCCGTGCACTTTGGTGTTTAGTCATGCCGGCCACATGACCACAGAGACTGTCGGCGGACAAATGCTGGCTCCATCAGCCAGGAAACGGAGATGAGCACCGCCCCCTAGAGTCAGGCATGACTGACTTAATGTCAAGGGGAAACCTTTACCTTTACCTTTTTAAACAATATTGTATCCTCTCATTGTGGTGGAGGTAGATTATGAAGTTTGAAGGAGGGAATGTTGGGTAGGAATGATGGAAAAATACACAATGGATTCAAATAAGTTTGGATTTTTATGAATCTTACCTGCCGAATCTACGATGGGTTGGGGTTTTCTTAATTAAGCATTTTGCACACTTGGGTTTGTTTGTTTGTTTTTGCATGTGGGAGGTATTTGCACATTTTATCCAATTGCAAATGCATGCTTAAGCTAATGCACAAACAAAATTCTAATAGAAAAAAATCATATTCCATCAATGAGCAGATGTCAGAATGATAGTCTCGAAGTCTGTCAGAAAGTCAATGGAAGTCTTGATTCTTATTCTTCCCCCACTATATCTGATGGGCATATTTTTACTAACAGGAAATTTTTATTTATTTATTTATTAAAACATTTTTATGCCGCCCCATTCGCCGAAGCCTCGGGGCGGCTTACAACAATAAATTACAATAAACATAAACATAAATAAAACGTATTTATTTCAATCATTTATTTGTTACTTTTCCTGTGTTTGAAGTGACTTGCATAAAACATAGTAAACCAAGCAAAACACAAATCATCAAGTTAAATAAAAGATAAGCTAAAGCATAAACAGCTAATGAGTAATTGTATCAACTTATGTATACCTGAACTTATATCATCAGGTTGAGATGAAACCCATCACTCCGGCATCTAACACTGCTCACTGTGTTTAGGTTTTGAACCCTATGCCACACAGTACAATATTCTGACCACTTGTTTGGCAGGGACTTGTCAGTTTAAGGTTCAATTTATTCCCCAGCACTACCACAACCACCAGCAGTAAGTACTTGATCTTATCTTAGGAAAGAAATATTTGACACAAAAATTAATGTTTTGCCTCATCCAAATAATTAGCCAAATCTTCTGATGCACATTTGAATGAGGACCAATTTATTCCACAGCTGCTATATTGCTTGTGTGCAATCTTTATGAACTGGAGGTGGTGCAGATGATGATAGATGCTCCTTTTAGTCTGGCATGTGTCACTTCTGAACATTGTTAAAGCAGCCGAGAAAGTGGAAGAAAACTGTTTAAACTCAGACATATTCTTGTCAAGTAGCTTTGTAATTTAGTTCAAAGACACAAAAGGTGCAGTACTCAACTTTAGCATCACTTAAGCTATATGCATTTCTGGTTGCTTCTAATGGAATGAAAGCATCCAGTAAAGGTTGTTTGTGAAATAATTGGCTCTGTTGCCTACTAGGTAGTCATTCATTCTTAGACTTCTGCTAGAAGTTCACCAAAATTATTTTGCCAATAATTTTTTAACATCTGGTCTGATTCACTTTCAAAAACAACGCAATAGAAGACACTTAAAATTGCCCAGGTCAGGGTCTAATTAATGTTTTTAGAAATAAAGATTCACAAACACTAGGCAAGTTTGTCATTTTGTCTATGGTTTGTTTTGTAGAAGAGGCAGAGAAGAGAAGGTGAGGAGGGAACCCTCCTGTTTCTTGATTACATCCCACCCGCTCATTTTCTCCTTTTCTCCTTTGCTTTTGATTTTAGTGGCAGTCTTAACAGAATGTCAAGATCAATTTGCAGCATGGTTAAACTCAAGGTTTGCATTCTGCCAGCAGCAATTGTCCCTACAAACAATGCTGTGTGTTCTTGTAACTTCAGAAGCTTTTAGAAGGATCATGGCAAGGGCAGCATCTAATGACTTTATTAGTATAGGGTTTCAAAACAGACTCAGTAATTGTTCACATCTTTTTGTCATCTAGTCATAATTACTGCATAACATTGTTCAGGGTTGCACTTGTAAATGGTTTCCTAATAGCAATGAAATGGGGTGGGGGGAGGGGAAGGAAGGGATGAAAGGTGGTTGTCTCTTCACACAGCCTGTGCTCAGATAATGCATGAGCTGTTTGTAATACTTATTATGTCCAGTAAACAAGGACAATCCATATTTAAACATATATACACTTTGAGATGATGGCTTGCTTCATGTTTTGAAATATTATAATAAGTAATATATAATGGCTTTTAAACCTGGGGCAGAAAGTTATTAAAGATGACCTAAAGTTGTAATTGATAATATGTTGTATTTGGACAAAAAGATGCTGCATTTTCCCTCCGTTGAGGAGAGATTTTTGTTTACATTCATCCAGGTAATATTCTTGCTAGTCATATTCTCTAGGTACATTTCAACACATTATTATGTATAATTGCCACCATGAAAAAAGGTTTTTTTCCCTTAAATATTCAATATGAAGTCTTCATCTTTATCTCTAATGCATGGCAATTCATGCAAGGATTGAATACTAGGCTCCCTGCAATAGCATTTCTTGACTGTCCCATGTGGTAGGTCAATAGCAGCCATTGGACCATTTCTGTGAAAATACTGTATCCATACCAAATCCCATGTACAGAAGTTAACTGGACTGGCAGTTGAACCTCACTTCAAAACTGTCAAGGTGTCAGCTGCTTTCACTGCATCAGAGCTCAGCAGGCAGAGTTAAGCTCTTCTAGCTGCTCGCACACAGCTCTACTTGGTGCCTCCTTACTCTTCACTTACCAAATGCTCTAATGCAACAAGGACAACACTAGCATATGCACACATAGTGTTCGTTGGAATGTGGCTTGGATCGGTTGCCTCTCTGCAAGTAAGGCAGGCAGCCCAACACCAAGCAAACTTCACCACCCTGGTGATGGCTAGCACTATGGGAACGGTTTAAGGTGGGGGACACTCAAAAAGAATGGCTAGGATGGAGATGGCTGCCACTGCACTGCTTCGTCTGAGGCCACTGTGTCATGAGGGGGCATATGAGAGACAGAGGAATGATATAGTGCTCCTTGTTTCTCATCCTATGTGGTTTCCAGTAGCCCTGTCCATTACAACTAGTGCAACTCTATGTTGAATATGATCATAGGGAATAGTGCGTTTTCTTAATATTTTTAGAGGCAAGAAAGAACAGAGGTATATAGCCCCTTTGCTGTGGAAATAATGCTGATTTAGTTGTTACGGTACAGGCCTCTACAGCTGAAGCAGGAATGGTCATGCTTCCCATAACTGCTTTTGAAATAATGCACAAGCAGAAACTCTAGTGTATCTGAACTAAGTACAATCTAGGAATCCTCCTGGCTTAATGACACTAATTACTGTGCACCATATGGTTGTACAATGGTGTCTATACTGGTGTCCTGTGTTACAGGCCTTCTATAGAAAGAGTCAGTGGTCATGGTAGAAAGTGCTAGCATAGTCTTGCATCTCTTGAGCTGGTTCCTATTTTTCACTACTGCTGAACCATGCAGTGTTTAGGATCTAAGGTATGCCAGCAACTTCCTAGGGTTTAACTCCCAGCACTGTTTGTATCTCTGACTCAGTTGACTGAATTGTGGTGCTGGAGAAGACTCCTGCCAGTCCCTTGGACTGCAAGGGGATCAAACCAGGCAGTCTTAGAGGAGAGCAACCCTGACTGCTCTTTAGAAGGCCAGATTATAAAGATGAAACTCAAATACTTTAGCCACCTAATGGGAAGGAAGGACTCACTGGAGAAGAGCCTAATGCTGGGAACAATAGATGGCAAAAGAAGAAGGGGACGGCAGAGGATGAGGTGGCTGGATGGAGTCACTGAAGCAGTCGGTGTGGGCTTGGGTGGACTCCGGGGGATGGTGGAGGACAGGAGAGCCTGGAGGAATGTTGTCCATGTCCATTTGGACATCATGCTAGCAACCTGAATGTAGATTGTTACCCGAAAGTGGAAGTAATGAGTGCTAGTGGCTTGTGCTATATGCATTTTATTGTTTATGACTATGAAAGGATTATGCTGTTATTATAGTTTCATATTGATGCCCAGAACTTGTGCCAGGCATTTTTAGGGCTAAGTTGCCACAAGGTAAGGTAGCCAAAAGAAATGAAACAGTGATACAATATCATTGAAATGCACAGCAAATACATATATTAGAAAACTGCTTTAGATAACACAACAATCAATTCTCTTCAGGAAGTATAATAGTAAAAAAAATTGATAAATAAGTCCATTCTACATCCATCAAGGTAGTGACCATCATGACATCTGTGGTATGAAGAATACCTTACTTTTCCTGTCCTGAATCCCCACTATTCAGTTTAACTAGCTTTGTTTTTTTTATTATTGATGAATATCACCAAGGTTATCCCTTCTTTCTACTTCTGTTTTTTTTAAACCCTTACTTAATTTTTTTGGAGGTTTTACACAGGATGCATGGATCTTAATAAAGTGAACTACATTCTTAGGATGAAACCCTATGAAGTCGAGCTCCTTCATTTTTCCACTCCTCTTGTTCTGCATTTTTGCTAGGCAGACATTTTGGGCCCTATAGCAACATCATTTCAGTGAGAAGGGAGGCAGGTTGGAGAGGTCCCAAGTTATTTTATATATCCTGGTTTCCCCAGCCTCCTTCCTTCTCTACCCCCAAAGTATCCTCTTCTACTCCTCTCCAAGGTTGTTTTCCCAACATTGCAGAGCAGCCAGGGCAGTTCTTTCTGTGCTGGCTGCAAGGGACGGGGTAGGGGGTTGTAACTCTGACCTCAAATCCCTGAATCTACAAAATCCTACTGCCTCTCAGATAATGTGTAGAGGCCATAGAATCCTTTCCTTCAATTATTAGATAAACACAGGATATTGTATACTTTGTTAAAAGAATTTACACCCCACACTTCAGCTGGAAAGACTCCCAGAGTGGCTTACATATCAATAAAATGAAGGTAGCCTCTGCTTTCAGACAGTGTAAAAACTAGCTAAATCAATTAAAACAAATTTGCCAGACTGTGCTGCAAAGACTCCAGTGCAGTTGGGTATGCCATGATAACATGCATAGAATAGAACAGGGACAATATGATCCCTTAAAACCATAGATTATGTAGTTTTAATTCAAAATAATAAATTACACATTAGGGGTTGTAATACAATGTTAAGGAGAGTTTCATCCTTACACTCTTGACACTAAGAGCTAAATTACTAATGAGTTAATCCAGGTCAGGATAGTTAGCAGGTTCTGGATGAGATGTTTTTTGCTTTGTAAAAATATGATACATCTGTAACCTCCTCGCATTTTATCTGCATCTTACCAAGTGTGTACATAGGTTAAATCAGTCTAGTGGTTACCTGTGTTCACTCATTCTGGTACTGGTGTTAAATTATAAAGTGTGAAATGTCTGTTGTAGAACTCTGCACCATGACTTTATTGATAGCGGTGCAGCCTAGACCCCTTCAGTGTCAAGTCCTTTCCTCGTTCAGTCTTGCGGAGCAGAAGGTGCAAAGAATAGAATCCTGTGGTGCTATTTGTGAAAAAGCTTTGATGCAGAAGAGCAGTTGCCTGATGATGACCTCGCAGAAAAAAGAATGGAGGCAATTGGCCCAATTCCAATTATACTTATAAAAGCCCACAGCTGCATCAATAATACCTCGAGGATTTTGGTATCAAGAATGTCATACAAAAATTCACAGAATCTTTGTGGCTGCTTGACCTTTGCTTATCAGAAGGATTCAACAAATGACAAGATCATTATAGTTAGTTTCTTGTGCTATGGAAGCTGATGATCAGGCATTGCAGTGGTTGGCAGTGTATTTGTAGAGTTGCCCATATTTAAAAATTCAACATAGTCAAACCTACTGCCACTGATCCTGTGTGATGAGATAACATCCTTCCTGTCAGGGATTATGGTAGAGTGGCAGGTGCCCCTCTAAAATAATTCCCACTACTGCTTTTGCTACTCGATATATCAGATCAAAAGACAGGAAAATAAAAAATAACTGTGGATTAACATCTGAGTTTAAATTTAAAAGTTATGAAACCAGCTAGTGATTTTACATTAAAAGAAAACAAAACAACCCCTTCCTCTTTCCAGTAATTTGTAACCCAGAAAACAGGATCCAGTGAATACAGCTGGGAGAAATGCAACATTCCAATCAACATGGAGCCAATAAGTACCTGGTATACAGCAATGATATTTCATGGTATTTTACTACCCTATTGTCTTCATCCTCTTCATCGACTGTATTTTGTAAGCTGTCCATAGACTTTTAATAATGAGGTGGCACAGAAAAACTTTTAAATACATACATACATGCATACATACATCCATACAATTTCTGTACTGCCCAATAGCCAAAGCTCTCTGGGTAGTTTGCAAAGGCACATGAAATACAATAGAATGTACAGATAACAATGAAAACATCATAAGAATTACAATACAAAAGTCATTTAAAAAAAAAAACCTAAATTTTTTAAAAACTACAGCCTACACAAATTAAACTATATGACCTTTTAATCAGTGGACATAATACCCATATATAATATAAAACCTTTAATATGCATTTAAATTTGGTTTTAACATTTGTGTAATAATCATTTTAAATGACTCAGTCCCGCACCATTAGCGATACTGACTAAGGCTGTTGGCAGTCACATGCCACAACATATGGAGGGCCTCAAATTGATTATCACTGCACTACATAAAACACATGCTTCAGTGTTTTATTTTGGATCAATTCATCTCCACCTCTTGCTCCCATTTTAAACCCCTTCTATGCATGGGCTAGTAACACAGGAGTGAGGAGCAATGTTTCATGCTCCCCTTGTTTAAATGTAATGTTTCAATTCCATGTCAGCCCCTCCCTGGCTATGCACTGCTGCTGTAAAAAATATTATTTTGCTGATACAAGCATGGACCCCCATTTCCTTACTTCTATCACATTGGCAAGCTACAAGGTGAAGCAGGTTTCGGTGGAAACCATAGGTAGTAAGTAAAATATACATAAGCCCTCAATGACTTCCAGTGGGGTGAGAACTTTATGTCTTTGCAGCTTTTTGCTGCTGTAATGGCTGTTGCTCCCAGTTCAACTGAACTTTCTTTAGGGTTAATTAATGAAAAGTGGTTTTGTCAATGAACACTAAACAAGACATTTCCCAATAAGATCTTTAGACATAGATAAATACTCTATGGTTGCAATGAAAGAATATGCAGGAGGATGTAATGAAAAGTAGTGTAAAGTCTTAGCAAAAACTAGCAATTGTCTTTAAAGAATGGCAGGGCTAACATGATAACATGCAGATGGTGCTAAGACTATCATGCATAAATATTCCATTTAAATACAACATATCCCCCAGTTCTACATTTAAAATTTAAATATTAATACATAAAATGTTATTCTTAAATTAACATTTTAATGAGACTTATATTGACTTTGCACAGTATAAAATTAATAATGTTAAATAATTAGATATCTTACATGTTTAATATTCAACAAATAATCTTTTTGCTTTGAAAAGTCTCTACCGCTCTCTTTAATAATCTCACATACTTTCAAGTTTCACAGTTTCTTTTAAACTAGGTCAACTTGTATGGGATAGTTGATAACTGCTCCTCATCTTCAAGGGACTTGCTTTGTTGACCCATCATATAATGGATCTGAGGGTCATGCACATCAAATTGATGCTTAAGGTAACAGTCTGCTGTAGCATTAATATTTATTTAGTTATTGTATCTGTATGCCACCCCATAGCTCAAGGGATCTCTGGGTTGCTCACAGGAAGAGATTTCTGGGTGGCTCACAGAAAGACATTTATTTATTTCAAGTCTATGCCATCCTACAGCTGAAGCTTTCTAGTTAGTTTACAACAGTACCTTAAAAATATAATTAAATTCAATTAAAATCCAATAAAATCTTATAAATAGAAACATTAAAAATTGAAAACTGCTAAAAACATAGAGGGAAGAATGACTTGTAAATTAAAAATATCTAGAATGGGTAATCCAATCCCCTCAAGCCCACAGATGTGAGCCTCCCCGAGGCTTCGGCGAATGGGGCAGCATAGATGTTTCCTAAATAGATAGATAGATAGATAGATAGATAGATAGATAGATAGATAGATAGGCAGACTGCAGTGGGGAGGTTATTCCCTAAGTAAGAGCTATCAAAGAGACAGCCCTCCTCATTCTTGCCACCCTCTGAATCTCCTTCAGAGTTGACACTTGGAGGAAAGCCCTGGAGGTTGTTTGTAGTGCCTGGGTAGATTGCAGTGGGAGAGGTGCTTCAACAGTCATTGTGGGTCCAAATCATGTTTGAACTAGCATTTGTAATTGGGCATGGAAGCATACAGATAGTGAATGCAAGTGAATCAGGCTGCATTCTGCACAAGCTGCAGCTTCTGAACAGTCTTCAAGGGCGGCTCCACATACAGTACATTGCAATCTAATTGTGGAATTACTAGAACATAGATTACTGAAAGCAAACTATCCCAGTCTAGGTAGGGGCATAGGTGGACCACCAGCTGAAGCTGGTGGAAGGCAGCCCAAGCCACTGATGCCACCTGAGATGATGGAGTACCCACAAGGTATGAACTTGCTCCTTCAATCCCACCTAGAACAGGTTGAGCACCCTCCATCTGGTCAGACAGCATCTTAGTCTTGTTTAGATTGATCTTCCATTTAGTACCTCGCATCTTGTCCTTTATCACATCCAGACAGTGGTTCAGCACATTTACAGCCTTACCTGCTGACAATGAAAAGGTGAAGTACAGCTTTGTGTCATCAGCATACTGATGGCAGCCCACTCCAAAATTCCTGATGACCTCACTCAATGGTTCCATGTAGATGTTGAACAGCATGGGGGCCAGAACAGACCTCAAAGGAACTCCATACTGGAAAATCCATGAGGATGAATAACATTCCCAAGCATCACTATCTGGAGCTGGCCATTCAGGCAGGAGCAGAATTACTGCAGTGCAGTACCTCCTCACTTCTACCTCAGAGAATACCATAAGAAGAAGGATACCATAATTGCATAGCCCCAGAAGGATACCATAACGGATGGTATTAAAAGCCTCTGAGAGGTCCAGGAATATAAACAGGTTCACATTCCCCCTGTCTCTCTGCAAGCATAGGTTATCATACAGGGCAATTAGGACTGTTTCCTTGCCAAAACCATGGCTGAACCCCAGCCAAAATGAAATTAGATAATCCGTCTCATCCAAGAGTGCCTGAAGTTGATTGTCAACCATCTGTTTAAGAACCTTACCCAGAAAAAGATACCAGCCTACAGTTATTAAGGTCTTCCAGGGCAAGGAAAGATGTCTTCAGCTGTGAACTCATTGCTGCCTCTTTGAAGAGGTCACTCCCTCAGGAGGCATTAATCCCTTCCTTCCTTCCTTCCTTCCTTCCTTACTTACTTACTTACTGGCTTTTATAAGTCAAGAAGGGCAAGGATCCAGTACAAAGGTGGTTGCACCAAACCTGTCCAAACACCTTCTCAACAGCCTAACCTATACTAACTTAAACTCATCCAATAAAACTGAACCAGTCTGCACTCTGGGTACCTCAGCAGATTCAGTTCTTTAACTCTGGAGTCTAAGTTCTGGTGGATGCAAGATATTTTTTTCTTGGAAGTACCCAGTAAGTAAATTACAGCAAGCCTTACAGGGTTCTAAGAAGGCCTTGGGACCAGCATGCAATAGTCCCCAGGCAACCCTTAAAAGCTGTGCTGAGTGGCAAATGAATATAATTCACATGGTTATAAATGGGGTAGTTAAAAGCATGATTGTGTCTGGCCCAAATATTGGGCAGGGGCAGAAGAGCATGGGGTGCCATCCCTTTTCTCTCCACCGCTAGTTTAGAGCAGTTAAATTTGACCAATGCTTTTTCTGGAGTGACTTTATTCAAGGAGCAGATCAAATACTACTCTCTCAGGTGCAGGCATAATGCCATTTAGCCTACCCAGATTCAACTGCTGTTGCTGCTACACAATATTCTTTGGTAGCAAACTGTTCCTCCCATTGCAGCACTCTGGTTTCCACTTACATCCCTCTATGTGCACTACAGCTATTTGAAATATTTGCTAAGAGCATCCAGTTGTGAAGAAAATATTAATATGTATATTATGTATCAAGGTTATATATTCTGCCAAATGAGGCCAATAAAATTCAAAAGTTACTTCTATTTTGTTTTCCAACTTTTACTGCTTTTAGAAGCAAGCCTACTTTTGGCACCATGGCTTTCTCTTATTTATCATTCTAGCTTTCTGAAGTGTAGATGTTGAGATTGTTTTATTACTAATATGAAAATTAAGTGTCATGATTCTGTTTTGGATTTTGATATCAAATGCTTCACAGCCTGTGACATTTTAATGCAGTTTGTCTTTTCAAATAAATTTACCTTCTAACGCATGAGACAACAGGACTTTGCTCATCAGACAGTACATACATTTCAGATCAGTTGTTACCTAAAATATTATCATAAGGCATAAGAAAACACACGATTTAAGTTGCCTTTCATGAACATAATTAAGAATTAATAAGCCTGTACCAGTGGCTAGTCCTCAGAATTTCCACTGTTTTGCCTTTTGTGACCCGTGTTATTAAAAGTCCATTATTTTTACAGACTTTATTAAATTGGATCTTATTAAAGCATTCTATATTTGCATTTGGTCTTTCATAATTCATTATTATTATGACATTTACTTTTTACCATCAGATCTGAAAACATATCATAAGCTACCCTTTTCTCTTGAAAGAAATGCTAATTTCAAACAGTCCTCTAATGGAAGAGAAAAGCTTTATCAGTTTTTTCATTTATTCAAGATCGTGTTAAGAATACTAATGCCAGACTTCAGTATGTTAATGGATGAAAGCTGGGTTTTTTTTCAGTCAAAAGCTTAGAATTATTGTTTTTAGACTACACTAGTAAGTATGAAAGTGAGGAAGCCTGGTACTACATCCATAGGCATAACTCTAGAGCACAGTTCCTTGGTTATTTTTCTTCACTACTCCTAATTACCTCATTGAAAGATATATTAAAATATTCTCTCTTGGTGTTAAGAGGTATACATATACATCATAGCTAAAAACCCAACTTTTGGTCCATACTTTTTTCCTAGAATTTGTTTTGTTGGTTGTTATGAATTTAAGTCTTAGCAACTGATACTAGAACAAGGATTCTGTGTATAATACTTCCTGCAATGCAGTTTCATATATCTGTTTGCTTGTGTCCCACAATTCATAGCAATATCTCCCACTGTAAATTGAAAAAGTGAGAGCCTTAAATCTGCCTGTCCCTGTCAAAAACCCCTGTTAAGCCCTGTCAAATTTTAAAAGAAAGTCTGAGTTTTGATAACTGTCCAAACTCCATGTTCCCATGCTCCATGCTCCCATAAATGTTCAGTTTTCCACTTCCCTGAGAACCTAGTGTCTCTGGAAAATGTAGAAAACTCCAAGAAAAGTCAGATTTTGCTGGGATGATCTATACATACACACCCCTTTCACCAGTTAAAAAAAAAATTCCTTGTGGCTTTGCTCCTCACTTAACAGCTCACCATTTGACAGCTGTTCAAATGAGAAGCAAAGCAACAAATCAACCTGTTGGCTTTATTTGTGTCAATGTTATATCTGCATTAATAGGAGACTTCCTCCAGGTCGTTGTGGAGGAAAGGCTATGCACCTGGGATGGTTGGAAGTGTGTACTGCACAACTCTGAAAAAATGACAAAATTTTAAAAATGAAATCTAGGGGAGCAAAATAAAATAAATGGATGGAGGACTAATGTCAGTTGCTCCAATGTGCTGCTTGGGCTCTTTGAAGGGGCTATTACCTTTGTAACTGCAAAAAAGTGTTCTGCCCTCTAAAAAAAGGGGGTAAAGGGGAAGACAGATTTAAAAAGCAGTAATTGCAAAATTTGCAGTCAGTGTTGAGTGAGCAAACAAGGTAGGTACTGTTGCAGAATCCCCTAGGATACCTGCGGGAGCACCAAAGGGTAAGGAATTGAGAAGTCAACCCATTGTGAGGACCAGTCATCTGTCAGGTGCACCATGGGTTGTTCCATGAACAACCCACACTGCTTAGCTTACTCACAGGGTGGTTTGCAACATTATGCAAATGTGACAATTGAGAGACTGCGCAGCTGCAACATAGGAAGAAAAAGTGTGAGTGTTGACATTGTTGAGCAGTACAGGGAGGGAGAGAGGGAATGGCAGTTGGGAAAGTATATAAAAAGAATGATAGTATGCATGAAGTGTAGAAAATCACATTAACATGGCAATGGGATCAGCTTAATCGCCAGCATATTATATCTATGCAGAGGGAACAGCAATGGCTGCCTATCAGATCAGGTTTAAGGTTTTGGTACCTATATGCAAAGTTCTAAATAATTAAGGACTGAGATACTTAAGAGATGCCCTTGTATCCAAGTACTCAGTTGCTACTCTTACTAAGAGATATCCTCCTGGTGGTGCCCAAGAGCTTGCTCCAGAGTAGAGTTTGATAGCTCTAGTTATGATACAAATTTGATGTAAATTGTTAAAGAAATTATGGGACTAGATACATTTTTGTCATTCACGTGGGCTCAGAATGAATAAATAAGACTTTAGGGATCCAATAATTTAGTCTGATTTAATATCTCAGGTTTCTTTAGTAAGATTGATGTTGCGTACAAAAACTTTAACCTCTTTTAAATATTTCTGTTCTTCAGGTTTCTAACAATGTGTACAAGACATTTTGGTAGTGTTGTAGCGCAGACTATTCGAACTCAGAAAACAGATCAGTTTCCACTTTTCCTGATTATTATGGGAAAACGATCATCAAATGAGGTGCTGAATGTAATACAAGGTACAGTTTGTGCATTCTTTTGGACTCATATTCTTCACTAAATCTTTATTGTTCATATTTTGGTTGTTCTCTCTGTATAATATAGTTCATCTTCTTACATTCTAAAAGTAATTTTCAGTGAAATGTAAAATGTGCAATGACTGCTGCTTGTTCAATAAGAATTGATAAATGAAAGATTTTGTTCACATCTCCCAGTAACGTACACCCTTGAGAGGAGGGTAGAGAGTATGTGATAGATCCTGGTTCAGATCTTCACACATGAAGCTGATAAATCATGAACATATTTACTCAGAAAGAAGTCTGAGTACAGTCCTAAAACTGATTCCTTAGTGACCTTGGTCACATTAAACTTCTACAAAAGAGTATTGTGAAAATTAAATGGAATGAATATATACTATAGCCAACCCCATTTTCATGAGATGAAGCAAGAAAAGGGAAGAATTGGCAACCTGTGGCTTTCCATAACTTTTGGCCTACACCTTCTATCATCCCTCAGCTTCAGCTATCCTAGTTAGGGCTGATAGAAGGTGTAGGCCAAAACATCTGAAAGGCTCCTGTCTTAAGGGAGTGTGGTTTGAGCCATAAAAATCAGCTAGCTAGTAAAAACCTCAAACTTGAACCTTTCTAACCTTGAAACCTTGCTTTTAGCCTGGCATTTACAGAAGTGAAGGAGTCTGCATTTGGAGGCATAACTAGCCTCTGATTAAACCAAATCTTCAGTGGTCTGATGTTTTATCATGTATGAAGTCTCTGAAGTCTCTGTGCATACTTTGGTACTTGTTTATAGAAGTATATCCAACAGCTAGAAAGTTTAATAGGCATGGCTTGTTGGAGGAAAAACAAATGGGCTATTTGAGGGTTGTTTTCCTCAATGCTGCCTAGGTTTGCACAGCACAGTAGGCTGTACCTGAGTAAGTAATTCAAGAAATCGTTTCACTCAGGCGCCAAGGATTAAACAAGCCATAATGCCTTGTTTAACCTTTCATGATTGTGTGACCAGGTCATACACAGACCTTATATTCACAGTAAATTCTCACAATGCCAAAAGCAACCAATGCAGGAAAATAAGCCTTCACATGCCATAGAATATTGAAGACTGGGACTCCTCTCTTTTTTGTACATCAACTCAGCTTTCATCAACAATTCTACCCAAAAATTGAAACCCAGTCGGCCCTAAATATTGTGCACTGGAGGAGTTTAAGGTTTTTACATTTGTATTTTTGACTATGTTCAGAATTTCCAGGAACAGCTAGCCCCTATAATACATTTATGTATTTATATATTTATTTACAATAAATAGTTTATTCGATTTGATTTCTCTACTGCTCATTAACTAAGATGATTCTCAATATTAGAACTGAAAATGTGAGACAAATAGTATTAAGAATGGTGTACAGTTGTGTTTTGTTATAATATCTTCAATCCTTTTTTGAATAATATACTCCCAAAGAGCTTTGGCTTTTGGATGGTATAGAAACATAAATAATGAATGAATTACTGTTCTTCTGTAAAGCTATCCTGAATTTTACAAGGCAGTCTGAAAGTATTTTAAAAATATCATTTGAGCTAATTTGCTATACATCCCCTTCTTCTGGTTAGTGATCCTGACTCTGATATTTCCTTTGCTATGAAGACATAACCGAAAGCATTGTTAATCAGTCCAGGGATAGACATTTTCATTTACTCTTGCACTTGCACTTGTTGGAGAATTTAGAAACTTTTCTTAACACTATGGAAATAATGGCAAAATATCTTAAGAATTTAATCACATTTTCTTATTACAGTATAAAAAACATTGCTAGGTATTACTTTTGGATTATTCCTAGAATGACTTTTTTAAAATAACTTTAATAATATGCTCAGCAATCTTTCCTTGTTGCTAGGTAACACAACGGTGGATGAGCTAATGATGAGGCTGATGGCTGCAATGGAGATCTTCAGTGCTCAGCAGCAGGAAGACATAAAGGACGAGGTGAGAGCTGGACATCACTATAGACACATAATACATTTAGAGTAAGGGTCTTTTGAGACAATTAGAAATGCCGGATTCCTGGAATTAGTGCAATACCTATGCTAGCCCCTGTTGAGTACCAGTTGCTTATAATATAAACAAATGCTAAGGAAAACAGGGCTCCTGCACTGTAAATATTTGTGTAATGAAGACGTTTTTGAAGGTTATTATGCAGAGTAAGAGAAGCTGCACCTGACAAAATGACTTATTCTAAACAACTTGACAGGAGTGTTGTTTCTATTCTATAGGTAAACCTAAACACATAATACTCTAGCTGTACTAAAGTACTGTAATGGAGCAGGGCTTGAGATAGCCTTGCTGTAGCAAGGATTATCATCTGCAACTTTCTAAAAAAGAAAGAGATGTGTACCATAGTGACAGAAATGACCATACAGACTTTAAATAACTATTTTTTTAAAAAAATGCAGGAACAGGTTCATGATATATTATATGCTACAGAGAGAGAGAGTTCTATTAAGTGTTCTCTACTTTTGAAATGGTAAGAATCAACATTCCATTCTAGGTGCTATAGCAAGGGATACTGAGTCTTATCAGTGCTGAACTGATAAGGGCTAACATAACAAATTAAAAATTCATCAACTGGATGGGAAGACTATAAAAAGTATCACAGTTAAGATGCAAGTACAGTCACTAGTGATGCAATGACAAATGAATTCTGAGAAAATGGGATATTCTTGTAGCAGAAGTACTCTGTTGAGGGAAGGCATCTCGGTCTTCTGGAGGAAATGTGAAGAAATTGCATTAATTAGAACTATGAAAATTAACTGTAACAGCCAAATATGCGATTACAGAAATAAAGATTATTTAGGGTGGTTCATATTACTATTATTTTTTCAGTGAAAACTTGTGCAACAAATATTGTTTCAGAGATGGTATCATTACTTTAAATTATATCAAGGGGAAAGTGGAAATAATAAGATTGTCAGCCCAAAATATCTTGTGTCAGATTAATACAGTTGAAAACATGACTATCTGGAGTAAGAGATTTCAGATGATTAAAACATATATTTATACAAAGATATTAATATTCACATTTATTTCTTTCTATGTTGGGAATATATTTCACAAAAATTAACACTATATTTTTCTTACCTACCTTTTAAGATAGGAAAGCAAAAAAACCCAAAACTTTACACTCTAGCAAAGCATCATTCATTATACCAATATGATAATCACAGTTATTAATGATAATAATGATATACACTAACATAGTTTTTCATAGAAACTAAAGTGAGCAAATGAAAAGACAAGGATTTCCTGAACTGTCAGTGTTTCATGTACATAAAAAGTAGAGACAAGCCAAGTATACCATAGTGAGATGTTTATCTGTTACTCTGTAAATTGAGAGTGACATTTGCAAATAATGAAGTACTTAGTTAGGAATTTGTAATAATGGGTTTGTTGCCATTCAGGATTATTGTTATCCTGGGTGTAGAGACATTGATTGTCAATAATGCACTAAACACATTTTTCAGCCATTTAAATCTTGTGTTGCTTTAGTACAAGATTTTCTTATTGTATGATAATCAGAATGTGTGTGTGAATTTATACCAACTATGTCCATTTTACTCTATTTGTTTCTCATAGCTCATTGCCAATGAAATGACTTTTACTTCCTTTGTATTCTCAACAGAAATTTTAATTATGGAGTTCCAAAATTAAAATCCATGGAAGAATGTAATTGAACATTTTTATTGCAAGTTAGCAGCAAGGAATCAAGAAATACAAACTCCTTCACTCATTTTCTCTTTCACACACAAACATACACTCATGTTCTAAAATTCAGGTCAAAAATGACTGGGATGTTTAGTATATAATAAGCTAGGTTATATATTATCTTGGCTTACAAGTTTGAAGACAGTGATTGCCACTTTTTAAAATTGGTTGAAGCTAATTGATATACCTGCCTCACTTGTGCACTTTTAAAGCATCATTACTAAATTCATCTAACCTAATCCAGCACTCAAATTCTTGTTTTGGCTGCCAAGGATAAGATAATTCAGATAGCATTGTACTAATCACTTTTATTTTAGCAGGTGGCTATTCCCAATCAATATTGTGTTTTAACAGTGTTTTATGCAGTGGGCTTTGGTGCTCTAGCTTTTGCCTGGAGCCTAGCACAGATCCAGCACTCCAAGTGCAGTTAGTGAAACCAGGGAGAATGCCATTGCCAGTGCCCGCTTATTCTCTGGTGCCATGTGCCTGAACACGGAATAGCTACAAAAAACTCACACAAAGCCAACGCTTTTTGGTAAAGTTGGCTTTACCAAGTGCTATTACAGACCCGCTCCCTTTCCTCTCCAGTATTCAAGAGAGGTCTCCACAACCTGTAACTCTTTAAGCCCAAATTAATATTGAATTGTGTCTTCCAAATGTTTTCAGAACTACCACCAACCTGATCTTGCAATATTTGGCCCTTGGTGGGTCGCTGTACATAGCTGATGAGAAAATTTATGGTGACTTCTCACTTTCAGAGAAGCAGCAGTGTAAATTGAGGGGCCACCAAATGTCTCGGACTAGGGGTGGATGTACAGCACATGCATTTTCACATCTACCTGGAGAACAAGAAACAGTTACAAGCCATCCCTGCATCTACTTGTTGATGTGTGTGTGGGGAAAGGGGGATGGAACATAAATAGTTACAAAAAGTTGAAAAAAAAATTCTCTGTGCCTGTCACCTGCAACAAAAGTATGGTTAAACCAATGAGGTGACATGCTTACAGAGACAGTGTTTGGGAATGGCCCCTTAGAACTAGAACCCTGAATCTTTCATTCAGAGTCCTGGATCTCTGGAAGGCCATCTGCCCCCTCATCCAGTTATCTAGGGGTGCTGTGGTTTATCGAGGCATTGGTCCTGGATTTTTAAAGCAATGACCTTGATATTTAGAATTATCCTGTCCCAATTGTCATCATTAGCCTTGATACAAGCTTGTTTCTTCCCTCTGAAATCAGTAGCCATAAATTATTAGGAAAATTTTGGACTCACTCTGACGACAGACTAATTGGGAGGGTGGATGAAGGGACCAGACTTTTAAAATAGAAGGAGCCTGGCACCTTTCCCTTCACAATCTAGTCATTATTTTCATTAAGTCCAGAATCCAAAATTGTCTAGCAGCACCACTGTCACCTGGCTTTCCTAGAATACTTGACCCCGCAGGGACTGGCCAGCCACTTACTGCTGCATAACTGCACTTCTGCCTTGTGCCATTGTAAGCCATAAGAGCATTGGCTGCTCATGTATTAAATGGAGTGTCAGAGGCCTTCCTTCCTATTTCCTTAGAACTGGCCTGGTCTTCTTTCCCTGGGGGAGAAAGTGAGATTGCTGTTCATTTTAACCCTGTTTTGTATCTGAACCTTCTGGATTGGTTGGGCTTTTTGTCCAGTGCTTCTCCTTCTGCTGCTTCACCTCCCCATCTTCTTTACCAAGGTTCCTGCCCCCCCCCCCCGAAATCACATGCTATCCTCTCTCCTGTCCATAATCTCTTTTTTACAAATAGGAATGTCCTTAGGAAACAGAATCCTTTAAAGCACACACAAGCACTGACTTGAGTGCCTCACGCAGCTGCCTGAGACAATTGTTTCAGGACATCATGAAAAAGCAGCAATTTTTTGTTTTTTGTTGTAGTATTTTCACTGCCAGGAAAGGGAAGAGAGGTGCTTGTAGAGTCTTTAGTCACAGATCAAAGCAACTTGACAGGCTTTAAGTAGGGAAGGTGCCATTTGCTGCTCTTCAGGCAGCAAATGCTTTTGGAGCCAGCCCTGGATATAGCTATAAAAATGGGAAAAGATAGCTAAGATGGGAAATTATATGTGGTAGGGAAACAATTGGGAGTATAAAGATGTAGATAGGGTAATATTCAGTATTCCATCAGATTTACTGTGTAATCCACAACGTGTTTACTCAGAAATAAGTCACACTGAGTTCAGTGGAATTTACTTCTAGGATTGAAGTCTTACTCCTTGTAAATGAACTCAGAACTGCAACCTGCCTTAGCTACCCTGAATATAGTGCCAGTATCTTGATCTAAAGCAAAACCTGGAGATTTTTTGAATTTGGTAATTCAAAAAAAGCAGACAAAGGTAGCTGTGCTGGTCAATGAGAAATAAGAAACCCAATCCATAGTTGGGCAAGGCCCTATTAATCCTATTAAATCCTGATTGATCCTATTAAAAGTATCCAACTACTGTATATATGCATTTTGTTACTTTAAGAGTTCTAGAAACTTAATAGCACAACATTTTGTATAGGTTTCAGGATTTCAAGAAATCAGAACCCAAAAAATATAACAAGACAGTCAGAAAGGTGTTTTAGAATTCCAGAAGGTAACATTTTAAATAAGATGAGTAGTCACCTTTTGCAGTACTTATCTCTTCACCCTTACCAACCAGGAGCAGCGGAGCAATATTCTCCAGACCTGGACTTTCTGTTTGGTGATGTGTTGCCTGTAGGTGATGGGCAGGGGTTAAACAACAAATGAGGATCATCCCAAAATTAAATGCTTGAGGAGGGTTGCTCCCTAGTAATTGTGTAAATTTGCAGCCTAAGACCATGAGGTGTTATAATCTACAGTGTACTGGCACAATCTTGTTAGTGTGCTATATTCAGTTTGGCTAATTAATCACTAGATGTTTAAGATGCCAAATAGCTCTTTCCTGGTCCCTAACATGCCATTCTGCACACTTAGATTTGGGCCTGAAGGAACCAATGGTAGACACATGGAGAGTAAATTTTAAGCAAGCACAGTTTGGGACAGTGCAAAGTTCTGTCTTGAAAGCAAGCTAGAGGTGATGTGATCTTCTACTATAATTTAAATTATAGTAATCACGTCTAATCACGCACATAGATTTGGATATGTAAACTAGCATATGCAAAATCATGTGATTTTTGGTTTTTTGTGTGGGTTTTATTTATTTTTGTGCTTTGTGGGCATGAGCTCCAGGGCCTAACACTGCTCCTCCATGCTTAGAAAGGTTATCAAAACTTTCCACTAAACATGTGAACATCTCTAAGGCAGCTGTGCATTGGTACTTGCGTGCATGTCAGCATCCACTTCCTTTTCTTTTCTGGTGCTAGGTAAATGCCTGCATAGATTTTGTACCCCTCAGTAACTTCAGCATTTAGGGTCATTTGAGGAATGGATTGGTTCTGTTCCTCAGAATTACTTTAAAGTTGAAAACCTCTGCATGTTTAGACAGAGAAGTCTTCTGGCTGGGCTTGCTTGGCTGGCACTTGTAGGACTTTTTTCTTTATAATAAACTTAGGATTGTGCCCTAAGAAAAATAACTCACTGGGTAAAGGAGTGTGCCAAATAGGGAGTGTGTAATAAACAATCTATACTTTATGTACTTAAGAAGAGGCGTTGGCATGTGAAACAAAATATTGGTTTTTGGTGGGTTGTTAGATAACATGTAACTCTTTTTTTATATAAAGCTTGTTTCTGGCAACTTGTGTTTAAATAGCATCTTCTTTTTTCTAGGAAAGACTTTAATGCATTTACATGACCATTCATTCAAAATGTGACAATAGCAAGCAGGATACAGATTCCGGTTTCTGTTACTGTTTTCTTAGTAGCAACAGTAAGTCATCACAAACCACAAAAAGATAAACAGAAAGTTCTTCTGAGGTTTTTGGTGTTGCATTTTTTTCAGTCAACACATATCCTTTTATTGTACAATGCAGCACAAAAGATGGTTTTGTGTATATAAGTAAGCTATATTTCAGCTGGGGGAAAAATCCATGAATGCATTTCAAGCTTTATCTTTTGGTAGCTTGTATGCCTAAAGTTCTTCGAAACGCACAAATAGGTATGTAGTATAGTTCAGCTTAGATGGTGTCCTCATATATAGTTATCAGAGTATAGGACAGGAATTTTCAGTTATTGTGTGTCTCCCTGGATAGAGGATACATTTTTTAAGCTTCACTCACAGTAGCAGAAGAAAAAAAAAAGGTCAATGCATATTGCCCAGTGCTGCCCTGAGCCTGGGAACAACAAAATGGAAGAGCTGAATGAATTAATGGCAAGTTAAGTATTGTTGTGAAAAGTGGTACTATAAAAATAAATTGCTCTACTTGTATCCTAGTGCTCATAAACAAGAATGAGACACTTTGCTTCTTGTATTGCATTGCCATGGAAGACCTGGTCCTAACCTAGTCGTATTCTGACTAGGAAGGGCCAGAGGAAAGCTTATACCTTTCTTGGCAGCTTCCCTTCTTGAAAACTGGTGCTACACTAATTTGAGTTAGATCTCTAGAGATAGAAGAACTAAACCTTAAACTGTTCCCAACCCAGTATGCTCGCTCATCTTATATTGCTGCCTTCTCAAATAGGAAGAACAGTAGTAATTTTATCTATTGGAGAGTGAGTTTCTGTCTTTGAGACTGGCCCAGGATATTTTGTGTCTGAGTCAGAGCAACACACTCTTCCCTCTGTGGATCTTCTCTCAGAATCAAAGAAATCGGGATAATTTCCTTGATTCTGTGTATGCCCTTATCTCAAATCTCAGGGCACATGCAAGAGTTTACTGGATCACAATAGTTACTGCATTCAGTACCCTTTAACTACTTTGTGATTGAGCATATGATTAAAAGTAATTTACTGACAAGCCTTGGCTTTTAAATTACTCAGAAGAATGGGCTGATTAAAGACTGGTATGTATGTATCATTCCCACCCATTCCACTCACATATAATATATATTTTGGGTGAAATGGTGTCCTGTACTACAGAGTGCAAAAATGGAATGGGAATGGTAGTCCAGATTAAGGTATATATAGAAAATCTTTGTATTTACAGTTTTGAATACATTACAGAAAAACACAGGGGTTTCTCGCAGAGTAGCATAGACATGAGTTACTGTCTGTATAATAATCTGTTGCCCTGCACTGACATGTGGTCCTCCAGATGATGTTGGACTACAGCTCATATCATCCTGCACTATTAGCTATGCATTCTTGGTGTGATAGGAGTTGCTATTCAACAACATCTGGAGAACTACACGTTGCCCACCACTGCTTATAAACTTAAGCATTCCTAGGTTGTCTTTGAACAAGGCCCTCTTCTCTGATGCAGCTGCCCCCATCACTGGCTGGTTAAAGATTAGCACAGGGTGGTGTGAGTGTGGTATTTGATCTATGGTCTATAATTTAATACATGGTAGTTGCTGGTGATGATGGACAGTATATTTCTAGAACCCTGCCTCTTCTGTGTTTCAAAGCACGGGTTCCTTCTGTCAATATGGCACCTACCTCTTGCTGGTTCTGTTTAACATCCAAATGAATGTAGCAGCAGGCTTTTAAAGTTCTTTGCCTGGCATTACCATGATTATTATTTTTTTCATTGTAAATTAAGCAAAAAATACGTAAAATCTGCTGCTCCTGACAAACTGCCACCTGAAAAAGCCCACATCACCCTGCTTTATGGTAAAGGGACTTCTAGTTCTAGACTACTTTTGTCTCTGCTAATAGGAAGTAAATAGTAAGTAGATATTTGCAGAAGTAGCTAAGATGTAGAGATGGCTAATTAACAAAATACTTTGTTGCTGGTAGTGTTGACTATACCTGAAGAATGAATTGACAGACTTACTTGTCCAGATGACTAACCTTCAGGAAATTGATGTACTTTATTTGAATTCTGTATTTACATCCTGAGTCAGCAGTAGGAATTTTTCAACCTTACAACAGTGGCTTCCCAGAATGTTTTAAAAAGATATAGGCAGCTAAGTGATTGTGGAGTATATTGTGCTGTATTGTCCTAGTAACTGCCAATCTTATTCTGAGCAATAACGTCCTTGAGAGGATGCGAACTAGTGGCTGCTTCTGCTCCTAAAGAGATCAATTTTAATTGGGCAAGATAAAGTCCTTCAGTCTCAATTTAAAAGTGGGTAGACCTGGCTGGGAACTCCAAGAGAAACAGCATTTACTCAGCCTTTTGTGTTTGAGGAGTGTACAGTGTTAAAAAGACATGTCTGCAGCTTCATTGTTTACATTTGGCTTTTAACTTGACTGATGAATGATGATTCTAGCATTGCATGATAGGCAAGAACAGATCCTGAATTTGTCACATATGAAACTAATAAGAAGAGATCTGTGCTTAAATAATGGAATTACAATTCAACACACC
This sequence comes from Varanus komodoensis, assembly GCF_004798865.1. Classification (NCBI taxonomy): domain Eukaryota; kingdom Metazoa; phylum Chordata; class Lepidosauria; order Squamata; family Varanidae; genus Varanus; species Varanus komodoensis. Next base: position 2,623,907 of record NW_025335587.1, on the reverse strand, counting down.
TGTTTGAGCCTCCCTTATACATTTTTCCTCTCTTGCCTGAGGAAGAGACTTCTCAATGGATTACAGTAACACTTTTTGACAAGCTTATACAGGGTGGAGTTCCTATGTACTGACAGGGCCCATTTGATGATATCTCGATAATGCATTCTTTTTATTTTTGCTGTCAGAATTTATTACAGTAAAAGCACTGACTGTTACACAGCTGGTCTGACTTGTCCACATTTTGAAGTTAAGTAACATTAGGTCTAACATAGTGTTTATTTTTCTTGTTATGCAACATTTAGCACTCAATCCTTTAGGATATGATTCATGGTAGATCTATATTGTCTCACAATTGCTTGGAAACCCCCTCACCCCCTTAAATCCTTGTGAAAACCTGTATCCACTTTGACTTCCTATCAAGTAATATTTCACTCTTCCATCTGAAAAATATAGTGATGGTTGTTTTTAAGTTGTGGAAATACAAGTAACATTGGTAAAGGCCAGAAGAAGGATTATAAGCTATCCTGAACTGTTTTTTGATCTTTGAACAGGGTAGAATTCTGTTTAAATTAGTGATATAGAATTAATATGTAACCAGAAAGACATTAGATGACTTCACAAAATAGCCATCAGCTGCTTCTAAAATACCTTATTTATCTGTATTATTCTACTTCCAGGGAGCAGGTTTCTATTTACCAATTTTAATATGCCAGTTTGTTTATGAATAGTTTATGACTAGCCAATTCTGACTCCTTGGCCTATATCTGTAAGAAACGTTTGATGATATTTCTGGAGTGTATAGATAGCAAGTTAAATATATTTCAGTATTCAGCTTTGCCATTTATATAGCAATAGATATATGAAGATGCTTCTCTCAAAGAGACCTGGTGAGCAGGAAAGTGATATATACAATTTGTATACAATGTATAATAACATTGGTTTATTTTTAATTGCACATTAATATGTAATAGTTAAACATTTTGTCATACTGACTACGTTCAGACAATCATATTATTAGGCCTCAATATGAATGAACCTTTAATTCATGCGGACAGCTTCTTCTCTTTATGTGACTGAGAAAACTTGGAAGTAACTGGGGAAAATTTGGTTATCAGGTTTGGAACCAACTATGACATTCAATCATAGTTAGAACTATCTAGAAAAATGATACTTGAGGATAGTATATATGCATTACTTTCCAAAAAGGTTGTTATACCTGATTGCTGTTTGTCTGTGTTCAGTTACATAACATTTCTAGTTGTAAGCCCTGTAAGTCCTTTGTTGAAGTAATATTTGGGCAGATTTGTGATGGTAAGTAGGGTGACCGAGTGTGTGTATGTTTTGTTGTTGTTGTTGTTGATTGGTTCTGACTCTGTACTTTTAACTGCAGCCTGAGATGTAGAAATTGGTGGAGTGAAACTTTTTTGAAAAAATAGAGCTTTACCTCCTGCATTTCTGCATGTCACACTACTGTTAAAAGTTATAGGAATAGTAAAAAAAAAAATGGGCAGTCTTTAAAAGGTACCTTAAATCTGTTTAAGGAAAGACATGCATTTGGGAAAAAGCCAATTGTGAAGAGTTTTTAAATTATTTTCAAAATGTAATAACAATAACATTAGGAAGCCTTTTTCAAAAGAAAATCTGTATTTTTTAAAAGAACATAGAAATCTGTGGGTTTTATTTTGGCAGCTTTTATCTGCTTTGTTAAATATACTTTCTTATGTATTACATTATAAAAATAAAAGGGTGTCATCATTAGAGGATCAAATTAATGTTTTCTATTATGATGCTTTGTTTAGACAAGCTGGGTGTTTTTTCTTTAACACTCCCATGACTAGCTGCAGGCACTAATAGTTTTAACTTCAGGTGTGGCTCAATAAAACTTAAAAATAGATTTTCAGCCTTTGAAAATATAGAAGGACCAGTGTAAAAAGATGGTCTTATCAACCTGCCCAAAACATTAATAATGCGGTAACTACTTGGGCATCCTGAAGGAGAAATTCTGCTACTTAAAAGAAGCTTCTGTCCTATATTCACTTCTGATGGCAGTGGGATGTAGGGTAAGACTTCCTGTGGCAATTGTGGCAACATGTCTATTTTGCTAATCGTTTGCCTATGTGGTTTCCCATGCCTAGTTGGGGCTTTAAATGTGTTGCATAAGAATGCCTGCTGGGCTAATATTGTTAGCTTATTTTTGAAACTAATCTTCAGGAAGAGACTTCTCAGGAATTGCAGATGAAGGGGCTGGGGTAGGCCTTCCTTTGAATATGGGTGTGTTTTTTATATAGAGAAAGAAGGTATCAATGCCAGCTCAAACAGCAGCCAGTCCTCTCTAATTTGACATAATTCCATTCTAATTTGGGGCAGAATAATAGCTTTGTTTCCAGAGGCATTCCCAGGGAAAACAACATAAAAGGAATACTACAAAACTGTTGAGAAAATTGTAGCATTGGTGAAATTCTCCCCCACCTCATTAAAAAAAAATACTCAGCCACCTTATCTTTGAAAGTTTGTCCTTCCAAAATGGTTGCAAACAGGAATTAATGGTTCCACAAAAGTGTGGGTAGGGAGGGATGGGTAAATTCAGTCCCACGTCAAAGTAAACTGATTTATAAGTAACACAATTTAAACAAAGCTTGAGATGTTTAAGTGAAAAGAAAAATGCAGCTTGCCTGTAGACTAAGTCTTGTCAAACTTGCTGTCAGTTTAATTTACTTTTAAAAGTTTTCACAGTGTTTCCCCTCAAGCTGCCAGTTCAAAGTTGTTGTGTTGTCATACTGACTTCATCAAATGAATAATATAACAACAATGTAGTGGTGGTGTGCAGACATACAGCAGTTCTAAGTGACAACTAAACAATGGAAGATTTCAATATTTATTTATTATTATTTATCAAAAGCTTTTATATGCCATTGGTATAAGCTTTTATACCAATGGACTGTAGAATAAGCATTGTAAAATCTGTTCTGATAGAGTGAAAGTTCTGTCACTCAGCTTGATTTACAGATTTATTTTTCTTTTGGGGTTTCAAAGGACAACCTATTTTGGGTCCTTTTGGCCCAATACATGTAGCAGGACACACTCTGAATTTGTTTTCTGACAGTTCATATGTTTGCTCCTACACATTCTCCCATAAGCCCAATTCAGGGTGCTGGTTTTAACCTGTAAAGCCCTATATGGCTTGGGACTACAATACCTAATGGAATGCCTCATCTGACCGCCATCTGCCTGAACTCTGTGATCAAGATCTGGGCTTGCTTCTGATTGCCACCTTCAAAGGAGGCTCAGTTGGTGGCAACAGGGAAATGGTTTTGCCAGTGGCTGACCCCTAGATATAGAACAAGGTCCCCCATGAGACCTGCCTGCTACTAATTTAGATATCTTTTTAGCACCAGATTAAGACTATTCTGTACGACAAGACATTTTATTTATTTTATATTATATTGATGCTATGTCAACTGCCTAACAGGTCCTGTGACTTAATTGTATAAGCTACTGTGAGATTTTTATATTTTGTTTTACATTTGGCTTCTAAATTCTGTATTGTATCTTTATCATGGTTTTTGTTATTTTGTATTTTATTTGCTAATAATGATAATGATAAATGCTTCTCCCCACACATACATTTTTAAATGGTTTTGTTTGATGCTGTTTCTTCTGTGGAATGCCTTTTTTCGTAAACTGGATCACACAGTTCTAGGCAGGTATTGTTGGCCTGACAATATCTGCGAATTATATCTGAGGAAAGATTTTATCGTTGGTGGTGGTGTCATTTCCCCTGACATATGCTACCTATTGCTATTTTATAGCAAAAAAGGCAAGGTATAAACTGGGTGTGTGTGGAAGAATAAACAAACTTCCTTCCCTTAGCTGGTTACTGACAAATTTCATATTTTCCAGCCTGCAAGGTTTTCAGGTAGTACTTTGTTCATCTATTTTTAATGAATAATAATTATCTAAGTTAAGTACTTGCATGCACATTATGCTTTTGAATCTAGGCAAAATTAAGTGCTTGGTATTCACATTTTGCCAACAACTTGAAGTGAGCAATATCCCTGGAAGGCTGTCAAAGAAGTGAAATGTCATTTGGTTTCCAGTGACCTGTGAAGTGGTTAGCAAGTATATCTTGAAAAACCTGCAATTAATTACTTGGAGGAGAACTTTAAATGGTGCTTCCCTTTTTAAAGGATACTATATTTTAAATCTAAAGCATAATCCTTGGAAGAATCCTAAAAAGGAAGAGTTTTACTTGGAAAAAAATAAAATTATATATATGAATGCAGACTATTTACAAGAACTGGCTCAACTTTGGAAGTAACTATGGGACAGCAATAGTTGGCCATGTGTATTAGTTTACAGAGGGCAGTCCTCTGTTTTGAAGGCAGTCACCTGGATTTCTGAACTAGGAGCCTTTATTAGCACAGGAACAGATAATTTAATAACTGATTATTTTAACTGTTTTATAGTCAATATTAATTATGTGACTGTATTTTCATATATTGTAAATTTAACAAATAAAAATACTTTTAAAAAAGGAAAAGCAAGGGGCTTTAAGTTGTCCATTCATACTTATCACTTGGACCTCAAGTTGATCAGAAATGCAGATCACCTGGTAAGTGTCTTCCCACCTTGGATGTACTGCATCTCTAATTAAATTTGCTTTATCACATCTTAATTTACATCTACACTTATAAATCAGCACATTTTATGAGACTCTATGTATGTATATATGGCAGTGTCTTATTTCTTATGAATGAAAATCTTGCACAATATGAGAACTTTATATTTAAACTATGTGCTGCTTTCATAGATATATCAAATAACCTTACAAAATTAAAAGAAGAAATCATGGATCATGGACAGCAAATCCAGCATAAAGCAAGAGTAACAGAAATAAATTCGCAACAGCCAATTGATTTTTTTAAGGGCTTTGCTTACCTTTAAAAATCAAGCAAGGGAAAGGCAGTATCCAATGCCTTTGAAAGTAAACTCCATATTGCAATAAAAACAAAAACATCTGCTCTTGTGAAGAGACTTCTCTAACCAGCTCATAGAATGAACTATGAAGGCAGGGCCATATCAGATTTTTAGGTCCAAATAAGCAGGTGTTCTCTGTTAGAAAGGTAGGTTCATAGTCAAATGGCTTCACAATATGAGATAAGGATTTTGATTATTAGGCTATATCTGGGTTGTAGTCCCTGCTTGGTTATGCTAATTGGGTGACACTGGGCTAGTTACAGACTCTCAGCCCAACTTAACTCACAGGGTTGTTTTTGTGGGAATAAGATTGAGAGCAAGAGAAGGAGAATTTTCTAAGGCACTTTCAGTTTGTTGTAAGGAAATAATAAATACTGTTTCAAATCTCTTCTGCCAGATTAGTACCACTTACTTGCAGTCTCATCTCTCTCCTTAAATATTCACGTTCCTTCCCCGCAACAGGTTTTGGTACTGACTTTAATACTAATCACATTCATCTTGACTTTTGAATTCCAAGTAAATTTATGTACAGGATTTCTAATTTCTCAAGGGAGATTACAACTTTCCAAAAACAATAGCTAAAATAGAAATTAAAATGGGGAGAACTCATGTAAAAATGTAATAACCAGTAACAGTGTATCATTCAGAACTGTATATTTGACAGGCTAGAAACCTGCTGGAACAAAAAGGTCTTCAGATAATGATAGAATGTCATGAGGGAGGTGACCACATGGATATCCTGGGCAGGGCTTTCCTGCACCTAGGCCCAACCATGGAAAAAGACTTCTGCTTTCCAATCAGGTACAACTTGGATAGAGGCTGGACACATGAGAGAGCCTGTCCTGATGGACTGAAGGGATGAGCACACCTACTTGGAAGGAGTAAACAGTTTATATAAACTGGTTTATGTCTTTTTCAATCTCCAGAAGCAAAATAAAAGCTATTTCTTGGGAATTAGTAATCAAAACAACACAGTCCAGGAGACTGCCTACTCAGACAGAATTTTTATACTGTTTGCTAAAAACATCACTGAATAATGTTTCATCAGCTGAATTTCAGCCCTGAAGTCCTCCACTATGATAGACAAATTATTATACCTGAAGCAGAAATCAAAGTGGCCATTTTGGAATCCAGGGAACAGCTGCTCCTCTGCAATCTGCTGCCTAAGTGGCTGCTTCATGTTGGTTCATGGAAGCCATGAAACATGTTCATGCAAAAGCAACACTGCAGCGCAAGTATGTGGCAACAGCACTAATGACAGACAGATTTGCTCATGCATCATGCTGTGAGGAGAGACTGCTTTTCAGCCCCACGGATGCAATACTGCTTTGTGAGCCTTCCTGGGACTTCTTAAAGGGCAGGCTATAAAGTTTGAAAATAAATGCATGAATAAAATGAAGCCAAAAGAGGATCTCTGATGGATGAATAGTAGCCATTCAGCAAGAGAAGGTTGAACGTGACTGATGCAAACAATACGAAGGAAAGGGAGGAGGGCAGGTACATGGTTTTCTTAATAGAGGTAGTTCTACCTTGCTACTGCTGTTTAAATACAGCTGCAGATAGAAGTACTGCAAAAGGGATATGTCCTTTATTGATGCTCCAAGGCCTCAAGAAACCTTGGGAGCAGGGCTATTTCTGGCAGTGTGCAAATATTTATTTTTGAAACTATGAAAGGGTATCACAATTTTCTCAGTAATCTTTTCTTACACTGATGAAGTCCTGTACTGCAAATTGCTTGCTCTGCAATGCAACATTAATCTTAATTAAAACATAGTATTAAAAAACTATGCAAATATTTTACGTAGTTAACTCTCTTACTTGGATAAACAACTTTCCATTGTCTGTGAACTTGATTAGAAGGTGTGTCTGCATAAGAAACTGTTCACTTTGAAATAGAGGTTTAGCTGCAGCATTTCACATCTTTGTGCCATAGCAAGGCAATCATGCATAATACGTCTTTACATTCCTGACATCCCTTTCATTGTCCATTTGAAAGAATAATGCCAAGAGGAAGAAATAAACCCAGGGGAAATGCCTCAAACTGTTGGAGAAAATACAGTGCTGTACCTGTCACCACCTTGAAAATCTGGTTGAGGTAGATTTCTGCTGTTCATGCTCAATATCTTCAACCCAGATTCTTCATTCCCCATGCTGTCATGAAAGTGAAGATTAGAAATGTATTTCAGGTGTATTAATAGTTGTCCGCACCGAGATCACATTTCTTCAATGTATATTAAAAGCTAAGGTATTAAAGATGCTGAATAGTTGATTAGTCTGCTTCTTCTTTTCTTTCCTAAGTTTGACAATTTCAGACTTACCTGATTTTCTCTGGAACTTTTTCTAGTGCCAGTTTTGATGATAATGTAATTTCCTACAAGAAATGTTGCTTACACACGCACGTGCGCACACACACAGCTTTTCAATCTGTAGATTCCATCGAGTGACAAAGTATTTTACAGTAACTATACATTATTGGGTAACTTGGTATCACTCCTTGGATGTGGCAGACTAGCAGAATAGTTTCTGGTCTCTTGTTTTCCTTTTTTCAGATGATTGCTCCTGAGAGGGAATCTGGGTGTGCTTAAGATTTGTGTAAACTTTGAAACCCATGTAGATTTTAAGATACCACGTTATAAATAGTAAAAGATGTTAATGTTTTCTTTTCTGGCAAGTTTTCCAGGTTTCACATATGTGTTTTGCCACCTTTTCTAAAATTATAGAAACTGGGAAGAATTCATAGTACTGAGCTGAGTACATTCCACAATCTTGGAATGACACAAGAGAAGGCCCGTCCACAAGTGGCAGTATTGTCCTATGCACTTCTTAGCACCTAGACAGACAAGACAGATTGTCCTTTAGATAATTCAAAAAAGTCTAGAAGAGCAGAAATGAACAGATTGATACAGGAACATACCCCAGTATTTCTTTCTGGGTTTCTATTACTGATGTTTGCAGGTCATTTTTTGTTGGTTTACATTGATAAAAGAAGTTTGCAATTTGAAAACAGTTTTTCAGATGTTTTTTAAAAAGGAGCCAAACTTAAATACTGGGATTTTCAGAGCAGAGGTTCCCAGAGGTTTGGTAATGTATTCCTTCAAATACAAAGCCAGCTCTGATCTCTGGGCTTTGCTTACGGGAAAATGTATTATAAATGGGAGGGTGCCATTTAGCCTTACAGTGACCTTCTGTAAGTTGGTCATTTAAAACATTGACTTCGTTTTGATACATGTGATTTTGTATGTGTTAATTGGGCACCAGTGCCAAGGAGTGGGACTTTCTTAATAAACTCAAGTTACTTGGTCATAAGGCCCACTGAATTCAGTGGCACTTCTGCATAATGAATAGATCATTACACTGCATATGAAGCAACTCAGAGTTGGACAGAAATGTTTGGAACTTCAGTTCCCAGGACCACTGCCAGCGTGGCCAATGGTAGCTTGGGAGCTAGTACTCGAGAGAGGTACTAGTTCCCCTTTACTCTGCACTAGGCAAACCTCACCTAGAATACTGTGTCCAGTTCTGGACAACCAAATTCTTAAAGATGCAGAAAAACTAGAAGGGTCCAGAGGAAGGCAACAAAGATGATCCAGGCTCTGGAAACTAAGCCTTATGATGAGAGACTGGGACAGCTGGGCATGTTCAGCCTTGAGAAGAGAAGACTACAAGAAGATATGATAGCACTCTTCAAGTACCTCAAAGGCTGTTATAAAGAGGAAGGAAAAGATCTCTTCTCACTCATCCCTGAATGTAGGACATGGAACAACAAAATTAAACTATACCAGATTCAGGCTAGACACCAGGAAAAATATCCTAACTGTCACAGCAATACAACAGTGTAGCCAGTTGTCAAGAACAGCCATGGGCTCTCCCACACTAGAGACATTGAAGGCAAAACTAGACAATCATTTGAGTGGGTTGGTTAAATTATATTCTTCCATTTCTTCACCCTGTAGTGCAATCATACAGGAAATTTATCCAAATACTATTACTATCAGGTATAAAATTACATAATACTGATTCTTGGCTTTCTTTTTCCCTCTTCTCAGGATGAACGTGAGGCCCGAGAGAATGTGAAGAGAGAACAGGATGAAGCTTACCGAATTTCTCTTGAAGCTGACAGAGCAAAGGTCTGTAGTATGCTGTACTAGAAAATGTAAAATATATTACATTTCAGATTAATAATTGGACTTGGAAAATTTGGTTTGGAAAAGCCAATTCTGAAGCCCATTCAGACCTCATTTTGCTACCAGAGAAGTATAATAAAAGCCAGCCCATTTCCCAGTCCTTTTCAGAGAACTGCTAACTGCCTCTCTTCCACCACCCACTTACTTGGTTGAATGCTACTTTGGTGGAAGAGGTGATGGTCTTCTACACAATGCCTGACACTCTGAGGATTGTAATTTTCCAGCAGGAAAACTGCATTTCCCAGTGTTCTTAAGAATGATCCTGGAAATGATGTTAACCTATCTACAGTAATTCCCATTGGACCATTCTCAATTAGAAAGTTTGCCAGCCTGCTATTGCTTATTGCAGCTGGGGTGCCACTTGAAGTGGTGACAAAGGGTTTTTTCCCAGTAAAACAAAGCTGCAAACTTCTGCTGTCTTTTATCTATCATGGTAAGCCACCCCACAAAATAGGAGAATGTTCCTGAACCGCCCCCAAGTTTCCAGAAATACTACTCATGACAAATGGCCCCACAGAAGTTGGGAGACCCTCCCCCCCCAACTAAAAAAATACAAGAATAACAAACTTACAATTTCCCTCTCATAATACCCAAAATCAGAATTCTGAAGCCACTTAATTCTGCCTAATGGTGGAGTCATCCTTATCAGGGCCAGCTCAAGATATGTTGCTACTGAAGCAGGGAAGCAGGTCAAAGTGCACAGTACCAAAGATCAGTCACGTTATTTGGGTATCTGAATCTGAGCACAAAATCCCGCAAATACCTCTCACCTTTCCTGGCAATAAGAACACAACATTAAGTAACAATTGCTTTCCTGTCATTATACTCCAGAGCAGCTGCCAAATCAAGAGTGAGCCCAGCATGACCATTTATGTGATCCATGGGTCCCCCTCCCACTACATTTGGCATTAAAATGTTCCCCTTGCCACCAGAAGTTGTTGCTCTGCCACAGAAACAGTTTCTTCTGGGAGACAAGGTGTGACTCTTTGGGGGATACAGCCTTCCCTTGTTCCCACTGGATTGCCACAGGAATCCTGGCATTCTTTTGGGAAATGGGGTACCCAGGAAGCACATGCCTTGTTTTCCATCAGAATCAAGCACTGCTTGCTAAACTTGTGGCTTGTCCAGCATTTCAGCAGAAGCTGCTTGGTGAGCTAATGAGAGCCTGTTTCTTCTGGAAAGTAAGGTGTATGCTTCCCCGGTTTCCTATTTTCTAGCAGAATAGCTGGGGTTTCTGTGGCCAGAGAGCAACATCTGGCAACAGTAGGGAAAGAGTGTGGCTCCCAAAAGGATTCCAGGGAGGGTGCAGTTTGCCCCTTGAGCTGTCTTTGGCACTTGACGCCTAAGTGGTTTTGGTGGTTTGGAGTGCCTTCCATTAGCTTCAGCTGCAGTTCAGCTGTACCCCTATCCAGAGATAGCCTCCTATCGGTAGTTTATGTTCTTTTAATCTCCAACGTAGATTACTGCAACACACTTTACATAGGGCTGCCCTTGAAGACTATTCTAAAGCTACATCTTGTGCAAAATGTGGCATCCGGATTAATAACAGGAACCAAATACATAGCACCTATTCTGTTCCATTTGCATTGACTGCTTGTATGCTGCTGAGGGTGCTGGTTCTAACCTATAAAGCCCTACTTGCCTTGGGACCATAACACCAATGGGAGAGCACCTTAATCACCATCTGAAATGATTTCTTTATTTTTGTTCTGTAGAGGGAAGCACAAGAAAGAGAAATTGCAGAGCAGTTTCGTTTGGAACAGATTAAGAAAGAACAGGAGGAAGAACGTGAAGTAAGATATTTTATCCTTTTGTCCGGTTATATGATTTGATTAAAGGTAGGCATTGACTTAACTGTTAAGAGTGAAAAATAGGAGGAGGAAAGAGACTTCATAATAAATCATTTCAGAATTGATATTTTTGTTGAAAATAGTGAATACAGTATAGAAAGTACATTGGGGCAACCCTCATTCCAACAAACTTTTATTATTAGAATATAGGATTTCTCAGTGTATCTATCTATTTTCCATGCTAGAAGTGGGATTGCTATAGAAGAGAGGGCATATGGGCCTATGGATAATTTCATTCTTTATCTCAGGTACAATATTACTGGTGCAATCTCCCAGGGAGGTTATCATTTTGAATATGATTACTTTTTAAAATATTTTATCATTTGTGAACCTCTTTTGCCTGTGTAATAATGCATTGGTTCAAAGAGGCTTAAGGAATGCTGAACTGAATAAATGGAAAGCAATGTATGATAAAGATTTCTTGTATATCTGATGGCATTGGTGGGATTTATCCCAAAGAACTAAAAAAACTAAGGCCACACTAATAACCCAAGAAGGGAACAGGGAGGTTGCCACTTGCTGCTGCTGTGATCAGAATCTGGTTTCTCAGGTTTATGCAAGTGGAAATGGCATCACGTAATATTAAGGGAACAGAGAGTTCCCTTGAGGTCTAGGGTTACACAGAAGATTTTGCAACTATCGGATTTGTACTTATCTAGTGTACTTTCTGTCCTTCAAACATTTTGTTTCACATATTTTAAAAGAATATTGCTCTGCTTATTTAATTATGTGTTCATTCTTTCTTTCCCATAGATTTGAACATTAGATTATATAAATTGTTCTGCTGGTACACAACTTTTTAGAAATTTATGAACAGTGAGAAAATATATACAGTATGACTTTTCTTTACTGTTTTTAGAACAAGAGACTACATTAAACACTCACAAAATCTGAGAAGTACTATTCTGAGGATGGGTTGCATTGTCCACATTTCCATCTATCTTCAATTTTTATTTCAATTTTGCTTATCAGGAGGAAGATATTTTCTCTGATGGTAACCTGACTTTGGAACGCTCTCCCTAGGGAAATTTGCCAGATCCACTATTACTAGGTCATTTTAGTAATAGTGCCAGGCTAAGATTATCCTATTAAGTTCATTAGAACTTATGTTTATAAAGGATTGTGCACTTAATCAGTCTTTTAAAATAAATAAATAACATGCACAATAGTTCTTCCTCTTTCTTGAATAAATATTGTCTAAATAGGTGTAGTATTCTCTCCTGTGATATTGTGCCACTTATCCTGCCTTTTGGACACAATGGTCTTTCGGAAACTGTTTTCTTCCAGAAAGTTGCAGAACCAGTTCTGATTTCAACCTGTAGCTGCATCTCCTCATTTTAATGCAAATTGCTATAAAGAAAAGAACATAAGATATATTTGTATAGCAAAACAAATGCTTTGCTAACTCTACTGTTTATTAACACTCCCCATGTTCAAGTATATGGATTACCTATGGTCCTCCAACAGTGTTTGCTTATATGATGGACTTTCAGTTTTGCCTCTTTATTTGAAATCCAGTCATTCATCTGTTCTTATACTGAATATGTCTTTTTTAATTAACAAAATGCAGATTCTTTCTTCCTATTATGTTCTTTAAATTAGTCCACTAGTGTAGAATATCTATTGTAAACAGCCATTTTATTCTGAAGCATTTGAGACTGGTTACTTTAGAGAGGAAGTATTCTTTGCACAATGAAAACAGCTCTAATGAGCTACTGTTGTTTGTTTTTCTCTGATATAATTGCTTAGGTTCAGTAAATAATATTGCATCTGTTGTACAGCAATAGGAAATGTCAAAACACAAAGATAGAAAGCAGGTGCTTCAGTAGAGAAAATGGAAAAAAAACTAAAAGCACACCAATTTAAAAATATTTAAAATCTCCTAGACTGTAAAATCCCAATAAAATATACATATATGTGTATATAAAGAATAATACATGTACTTACTTTCTTGAAATATATTTCTAAAAATAAAATGTATGTCAGTAGATGACTTACTGAGAAGTCTTGAATCTTGAAATCAGGCCATGAACCTGATGGTGTGTGTTGTCCATTGGGAAAATCCACAAGCTAGCGCTTCCGCCCCCCACCCCAATTTATATCCTGCCTTTTTCCTGCAAAGGGCTCAAGGCCTACATCATTCTCCTTGTCCATCTTATCCCCACAACAACAACAACCCTGTGAGGTAGGTTGGGCTGAGAGTCTGTGACTGGCCCAAAGTCACCCAGTTGGCTCCATGGCCGAGCGGGGACTAGAACCCAGTTCGCCTGAGTCCCAGTTCCATGCTCTTAGCCACTACACCACACTGGCTCTCATGCAGTGGGGGTTCCCTTTGCATGCAGTGGGGGGTTTACATCTGCTCTGGATATTTCTACGAGTTTATGAGTTTGTGAGTTTATGACTGCAGAAAAAGTTGGTCCCTTTGCTTGAATTCATGCTTTGACCTGTTGGTCTTCATTTTCTTTTTAAGACTATAACTCTTCAGTCGCTTAAAAAGGAAATTAGAACTTTGTATCTATACTAGTTCTAAATGCCATGAGTTGAATCCAGGCTTCGACATATTTAGAACATAGTCATTAAAATCAATGTGACTTAAGTTAGTGACACAAATTCCCAGTGATTTCAACTGATCTTTTCTAACATTGTCTCGATCTAAATGAAGAAACTTCAACATGCTGAAAGATCAGTAAAATTGGTGGGATATCATGAAATAAGTTTATATGTTCAAAAGTTATCAAAACACATTTAGTGAAATATATTTCCACAAAATGCTCTTCACATAGTTTCATTGACAAGACATTACACTGATGATGTACACAAAATCTGGATAGCCAGGAAACTTGGCTTAAATTGTTTTATTGCAAATTTATTTGAAAAGGATCCATGCCTTTCTTATGTTCTCTTTTCAAGAATTTTGCCTGGGAGAAGGTTACAGGATTTTAATAAATTAATTTATTTGTCTAAATATTTAATGGTTTTGATTTTTACGATTTAAAAAGCAATTTGGCATTTGACAATTATTCCCTCAATCAGAGTTTTCTAAGCCCTTTCTGTCCAACAATTAAATTACCTATCATCACTATGCAGTAAACTATAGGTTTAATAATGTGTTATAAGAGGAGGATTTATTTTAATTAGTTGTTTTCCAAGCTGTTATTAAGAAATGAATAAAGATGGATGTGTTATTGAGATATAAATCATAGAACTGTTGTGTGGAAATGAACTTCAGAAGCAGGGACAGCAGGGACACTTTGAGATGAACTTTTTTCTGGGGAAAAGCACTTTTGCATACTGAAAAATTACAAATAAAAGAGCGAGAAGATCATCTCAACAGTCCCATTTGTTCATCATAGCAAGCTTAGGCAGTGCAGGCAAAGAGAAGCAACTCCAGCATTGTCCTGTCATAATAAGTGCTGTGTCAGTTCTAGGTTTTTGACAGCAGCACTGTAAGAACCTAGAGTCACTAGCTAGAAACTGTAGAGACATCTGTTGCCCAGGCAGTGCTCCTTGCTAAACTAGCAATCCTATAGCATCCTTTATGGTGGATCGAGCCTATGGGAATAGGGCAGTATATAAATATTAAGTTAAATAAATGGATGGGACACTAAGTCAAATTTAATCAATATGTACCCTGCTCAGTACAATGAACAAGTACCAAATTTATAGAACGAAAATAATAATAATAAAAATAATAATATAGCTACTCCTTCTAAACATCTCTGAAGTTGAAACAAAATGTTGTTTTCATATTTCCTTAGGCTATTAGGCTATCTCTAGAGCAATCTTTGCCTCCAGAGCCAAAAGAGGAGAGCACTGAATCACTTAGTAAACTACGTATCCGAACACCCAGTGGAGAATTCTTTGAGCGACGTTTCCTGGCCAATAGCAAGCTCCAGGTCGTCTTTGATTTTGTAGCTTCCAAGGGATATCCTTGGGAAGAATTCAAGCTACTAGGGACTTTCCCCAGGAGAGATGTAAGTAAACAAACATTCTTTGATATTCTTCCATTCATTTAATAAGTCATGCTTTATTCACTTAGTGTTTGGATCATTGTGAAAAATACCAATAATTGTGTGTCTTTGTGAGAATCTAGTTAATTATAGAATTGTAAAATTGAAAATGTCTGCTATGCAGGTTACAATTAAAGCATCCTTGACACAGGTGGCTGTGTGCTTAAATAACAGAAAAGGAGAACTTTTGAGATGAAGACTGGGTTCTTATGATCAAGATGATGTATGCCAGTTATGATCTGTCTATTTAGTATAATTATTCTGGTTGGGTATGGGTTGTTGTGACATCACAGTCCCATAACGGTGTGTGCCAGGATAGTCTACAGAACAAGCTATGGGTTTCAGGATAGTTTGTAAACTACCCCGGCCACCCAACTTTGCTGGGTTCAGATACCACAAAAGCCTGTGGCTGGTGAGAGTAATAATGTTAATTAGGTGGCTTATGACTGACATGTGCAGCCAGTGGCTTATGTCACTGTGGTTTGTTTTCCCTCCATGATCTTGCAAACGTTTCCAAAATCAGAAAGTTGTTGCAGTTTCCCTTAACATGCTGCTGTTCCAGCCGTGTCTTCTGCAGCAGCAGAGATCATGTGTGACAATATGTACTTGGGTTAGTGATGATCCTCGCTGGAATCCAGCCCACTTCTATTCATTGGACTTATGCTTGGCCCTCACTTAGGAAGTAAACTGAGCTGAGAGAAAGTGTGCAAACAATCGTGAAATTCCAGCTGTGCAACTCTCAATCTTTTTTTCCCCATCACAAGCTGCACAAATGCCACAAGTCACATGTGTGGAAGAGGAATACAGCATTTGCTTCCTTGTGGACACCCACACAAACACTCAATGTGCTCACCAGCCTTGATAAAGCAGGCCACACAGTCTGAGCAGCCAAAAGATTCCCACCCTCAAAACAGATTCATCATACATTCCGAAATGTATTCATTACAGAGTGCAGCATAGGTTAATGACATTTGTTCTAGTACTAAGCCATCAACTCTGGTCATGTGAATGCTCCCTTCTTATAGGAATAAAGCTATATTGCATTGCAATTGTAATTTATAGTAAAAGGATGATGATGTGACTTACATTAGTCATCCACATCTAACCAACAAGCAACCTCAGGAGGCTTTGGTATCTGTTTTAAGGTTTGAAGGATACAATTCAGGTTTTCAGTGATAAAGCCAAAAAAAAGGTCAATCCAAAACATGATACCTTTGTTTCAACTTTGACCTCCACTTTGCTTACCCTCTGGTATTTTATACTATCTATCTATCTATCTATCTATCTATCATTTTATCTTCCTATTAAAATTATCATTTTATAGCAGTACTGCTAAAGGCTGTTTCCTTATCTGGCTTTTTGAGATGGAGTACAGTTTGGCATTGCCAATAAGCATCTTAAAGCAAATCACTTGTTGTTGTTGTCGTTGGTAGCCTGAACCAAACAAAATTACCTTAGGCTTCATCTTTGCTTTTATAAAAGCTACATGTGCATGTTCCTCTTCCACTATAGACAGTAACCTTTCTTCTCTAATGGATGTGTGACCTAGCTGGATAGTCTGTTTGAACTCACAGCCTGGTGCATGCAATGTGCTTGTTCATCCTCTGTGCCACTATGATTTAAAGTCTTGTGGAAACTCTGTGTCGCTGAGGATTACGCTCACTCGGAGATCTCCCAGCGAGTCCAAAACCATCTCCGAGTGAGTGAGCCACCACCTCCCCACCCGCACTGCGAGGCAGTGGTGAGTGTGCATGTATAGGAGGCAGGCAACAGTGGCTTGCACACTCAGAGACCATCTCCGAGCAAGCGACCCACCACCTCCCTGCCCACGAAGCAAGCGCGTGTGCAGGTGGCGAATGCCGGTGCGGGTCGGATGGATGGCCATGGCAGGCCGGATCCGTCCCACGGGCCGTAGTTTGAGGACCCATGCTCTAAGCTGTCCCAGGCTTCTTACCTTGAGGGAAACTAGAACGGAGTTCTTCTTCATGTGCATGACACATAGCAGCTCTGCTATCTGTGGGGAACCTCACTTTGGGAACTTCCATAGCCTAGTTTTTTTGGCAGGAACCCTCCCCACCATCCCTTAGTGTACATGTGCTTAGATGGTTCCCACCTTCCCTCTCAGTTCTTCTTTGACCACCATTGTAGTTGTCTTTGGGAAGTTTCACTCATCCTTATGGACTGCATTTTTCTCCAACTGCTGAGATTTTAATCATACTATTTTCTAAAGTTTAGAATTTTCTATAATTTGTCTGTCTTTCAGTCACATTCCTGTAAGCAGTATGGTTTTAAAGGCAGCTTCCCAAAAAGTGAATAAACTCCTAGAACTTATGACCACTTCTTGTGCCTAATTTGTCTAGGAGAAAGACAGTGGAGACTTGTCCGCATTGTCAAGTATTCACAAAACGGGCACATTGCATCAAGTTGATCTCCTTAGGACTATTGTCTGGAAATGCGCCTTAGAAACTGTGCAGTTTCTGAAACTGACTACAGTTATGAGCCAGGTTTCTGTGCTTCTTCCTTTTGCAGGCAAAGTGATATTATTATCAAGGCCCAGTACACCTTTGCCTCAGAAGCCATTTCTATCCCAAATTGATCCTCTAACACCTAGCTATTCATTTACAATCTTGACAACCAAAAATCTGCCAAAAAAGTTGTGTAATTCGAAGACTTCTGACTTTGCAGTAAGGTAGAGAAGAGTGAATAGATATGAGAGTAGTATAGGGGCATCTTGCTCTATTGGGCTGGATGAGAGCCAATAAACTGAAGCTCAATCCAGACAAGACGGAGGTCCTGTTGGTTGGCGGATCGGGCTTCGGAGAGGGTGGATTTGACCTGGTCCTGAATGGGGTTGCACTCCCTCTTAGGGACAAGGTCCGCAGCTTAGGAGTGCTCCTCGACCCGGAGCTTTCATTGGAAGCTCAGGTGACAGCGGTGGCGAGGAGCGCTTTCCTTCAGCTTTGGCTGATTAATCAGCTGTGCCCCTACCTGGAGTACGACTGCCTGGCGACGGTGACACACGCGCTGGTGACTTCCCGCCTTGACTTCTGTAACACGCTTCACGTGGGGCTTCCCTTGAAGACGGTCCGGATACTTCAGTTGGTTCAAAATAGAGCTGCCAGGTTGCTGACGGGGACGGGGCGTTATGTTCACATGACTCCAGTCCTCCGTCAGCTTCACTGGCTTCCCATTGAAGTCCGGGCCCAATTCAAGATGTTGGTTATGACCTATAAAGCCCTGAACGGCTTGGGTCCTGGTTACCTGAAGGAGCACTTACATCCATATATGCCCGGCCGCCCCTTGAGATCTGCGGGAGAGGCCCTTCTCCAGGAACCCTCCGTGAAAGAAATTAGGAGGGTAGGTACTCGGAGGAGGGCTTTCTCTGCGGTGGCACCCAATCTATGGAATGTGCTCCCTAGAGAGGGCCGCCTGGCACCATCGTTATTTGTTTTTCGGCGCCAGGTGAAGACCTTTTTATTTAAACGTCATTTTAATTGTTAACAATATTTGCTTATTTATCTGGCCAGGGCAACTTCTTTTATATTTTATATTTATTTTATATTGTTAATTTTAGTTTTATATTGTTATTTTTGTATTTTATTGTGTTGTAAGCCGCCCCGAGGCTTCGGCAAGGGGCGGCATAGAAATGTTCTAATAAATAAAATAAATAAATATTGTGTTCAAGAGTCACAATGCCTTGTGGCTCCTTAAAACTCATAAATGTACTGTGGCACAATAAGCTTTCATAGACTACTGTACAGAAAGTTATTTTGAAAGATGTTTTTCATGAAATTGGAGAAAAAGGCACTTGCTTAAATACAAATGTAAGAACACCCTCTTGGACTAGCTGGCTTTTTGCTCATATGTGCTTCCCTGCTGCTGCCTCTTTTGAATCTTTCTACCTGATGCCCCCCACCCCGAATGGGGCCTCCTCTTCTCTGCATCCATTTTCTTTTTTTACAAAAAGTAGTGTCCATATTCTACACACACACTTACTTTAGACCCTGAGGCATCTGCTGCAGATAGGTAATTCAGGATTTCATGAAAAAGGAAATTATTCATTATTTAATTTATTAATTGATTTTATATTTCCATTGCTGGAGAAGAGGAGAGGTATTTCTAAGATTTATTGCCTCAGGGAACAAAACAACTTGATTGACTTTGAGTACTACTGTGCACCAGGATGGGTCCTGTGGATGGAAGCACTATCTGTTCCTCTGTCTCAGGTAGAAAACTGTATTTGAACCAACCCTCAGGCATCAGTGTAGAGACTTGTACAACTGGGCATTCAAGGAGATCTGTGGATGGCAAAACATGTTCAGAATTGCATCAAATTCACTAAACATGTTTGCTTAGAAGTAAATTCAGTGAAATCTGTTCCTGAATGATGAATGTGTATGTAGGATAGGAGTTCTTATAAATGTTCTCAGAACTGCAGAGTGCCTTATCCACCCTGAATATTGTTCCAATATCTGACTTTAGATATAAATCTGAGGACTGATAACTTTGATAATTTAAAAAACAAGAAATCAGACATTAAATCAAGCATGCTGGTTTATGAGTTATAACACTCCAACGTCTACAACTGGGCAATACTTTTATTGGGAATTGTTGCTGGTTCTAAGAAAGACATCCAATTATGCATTTGGGTACTTGAAGTGGTATATGATTCTAGCAGTTGCGAGAACTTAATATTGAAATATCTGATGTAGAGTTTAGGATTTCAAGAAATTAGAGCTCAGGAAAAGTAAAAAATGAGTTCTGGAATCAAAGGCTCTATAAAAATAAGGTATTTAAAATAAAATGAGTAGTCCCCTTTGGCAGCTATTGTCTCTGCTTCCTCACCTGGTCTGGACACCAAGAGCAACCAAAAACAAAAAATCCCTCTAGCGTTGAGGTTTTTGTTCAGTGCTTGATAGTGAAGTGGAGTGGATAGAAGACTGAATAATGATTTACTCAGAAGTAATGTCCACTAAATTTAATGGGGGTTACTCCCTAGTAATTATGTTAAATTTGAAAACTTAGAGCCATAGTTTATTATTCTCTGCAGTATATTCTCACATGCTCCAGTGTGTCATGTTCAGTTTGCAATCAGTAAATGTTTAAGAAGCCCTGAAGCTCTTGTCTGGTCCCAGGCACTCCATCCTTTCTATCTGAATTTGAGCCTGAAAGATCAAGGAAATGTGTGGGTATGTGAAGGTAAGTTTTAAACAAACCCTAATTGGGATGTTGCACAGTTCCATACTGAAAGCAAGCAAAAGGTTAAGTAGCTTACATTCTATAAAATTTAAATTATATTAATTATTTATAATTATGCATATAGCATATGCAAAATTGTACATTTTTTCTTTTCTAGACCTTAGCCTTATCTTTTAGGTACCTAGCACCACCCCTAGTACTATAATTGTGAGCATCCCAGTATACATTTCTTAGAAACATAAGGTTACATTTATCTACAAATTACTTCCATGTTATATGTCCTGCAGTAATTCTCTCCAGCCTGCAATCGAAACAAATGAAAGAAGATATAGCCCCATACTTTTCCTTCTGGGTTCCCTATCATTTCACTCTGATCTTAGTCAAAAGCTGAAAGTGTAATGCTACTTTCCTCCAGCAAGATATATAGATCATTTTCCCTTCAAATTTCTTCTGTAGTACTCAGAATATTTCTCAGAGAAGAATACTCTCCTATTACTGAATAAATAAGATTTCTTAAGATGCTGGTGTGCTCTTTAAAAAAATGGATCTGTAATCCTACGGAACAGCTGTGTAATTAAGTATGGAATACCCTTTTCCCAGTCTGGATGATGGTGATCAGCCACTGCAGTGCAGCATCAGGTAGATGATTTTAATTACAAAGTTAAGGGCTTCATCCTGCAACACTTTGAGCAGTTTCTGCAAGATAATGGAGCTTTTGACTTCAAAAGGCTTTCATGGGGAGCTGAGGATACTCCAGGTCTAATTGCATAAGATGCTATGTGATTAAGAAATTGTAAATGTTAACCATTTCTTAAATAGGATGAAACACCTGGCTGCTGTAGAACAGCTTTAAGCAACTAATTCACAATCAATCTTGTAGCATTACTGTATATTTATTTGTATAGATCAGTTAATCATTCACTTAATCTTGAAAGCTTAGGGCAGGCAGTAGTATTTATTTATTTAAAACATTGTGATGCCACTACTCAATATGACATTTCAGTGCAGTATAAATCATAAAACAAATACAAATAAATAGATTAACAAGAAATCCTGCAGCTAGTTTTTTATGTTCTCTACCTCCACCCCCACTTAGATTCACTTATTGGGCTTCCTTTGTTCCCAATTAACAGTGCCAGCTCCAAGGCTGATCTAGTTTTGCTGTAGATACAGTGTGTGTCCTGCTAATGAAAGCTGATTTTGCCATTTCCCCTACAGTCCTGTACAACACCTAAAAACTGTTCCTCAGAAATGGGAGAGCCTTTTCTGAGGAAGAGTGTGGGTATAAATGTACAGGTTGCAGGAAGCAGCAAAAATAATCTCTCCTTTCTGTTGGCTCAGAGACCTGATGTGAAATCCACACCAAACCCATATATTTTTATTCCTCCTTTTAGGTAGCTCACAATTGATAAAGCAACTGTATAATAATATTATAAGTTTCTAAACAAACAGTTCTGTGTATGTTTAGGTAGAATTAAAGGCCTGCCATTCCCAATGCTCTAGCTTGCATGAGATTGTAGGCCTTTTCCTTTCTCTAAATAGGCATAGGATGCACCCTAAAACAATTAAAAAAACACACAACATCATTACGTAAAATTAAATAAACAGAAAGTCATAAAACCAATATTAAAACACAATGCAATAAAATAACAGAAAAGCAGACCAGGATGTAAAAGTGTTGATGACTTTTCCAAAATTCATGTGTATCTTTCCCAGAAGGGTGAATGGCCAACACGAAGAAAGCCATGTTTTGATATCACAAGCAAACATTCAACTGTATTAGGTCTGAAGTTCTGAACTTTAGCTTAATGTCTATGGAAGTGTTTTGGACTGGGAGTCATGGCTAGCAATTCTCCAAGAGACATCTTAATGTATATTATTCACTCCAGATCCAAACTTTTTGTTAAGTTTGCATTTCACCTAGATTCATTGTATGTTCATTGAAAAGTGTTTTTCATAATATACCAAAACAATTATGTCAATCTTTGTTTTTTTCATCAATTCCTGTTTTCTGTAACTGGAGAATTTCTAGACTAACATGAGAAAGAAGTCTTACAAAAAGAAGCATGTTTGTTTTTTGTATTTAATTTACATTCCCCTTTCAAAACAACAAAGAAAAATGTGTGATACAGATGAATCGACTCTTGTAGACAGTATAAAATGTCCATGAGAGAATCACATTATCCGCTAATTAGGTTTATCCCATACAAGCATGTAATCTCATTTTTAGTGGAACTAAAGGGAAAATAGTCATGTAGAAATGGTTGCCATATTATAGTTATTCTAACTTTCTTGAAACAAGCTGAAATAAATACTTTGCATTTCATATGATGTTCTTAATTTTAAATTGTGCAGCTGAACAACCATCTGAGGGGGTGGTTTAATTTGGAGTCCTGCATTGAGCAGGGATGGACCCAATACCTTCTTGGCCCCTACTGTTCTATGGCTCTATGAAATATTTTAAAATTCTTTTCTGATATTTTATGTGTGTTTTGAATAATGTTATAAGTTCTTAGTACATTAAAAAAAGTCATTTATATAGTAAAATGCCTCTAGAATCTTTCAATTGCTTTATTTTTAAGAAACAATATTCTATTGTAAGATAAAGAGTCTTCAATCTTTTTGGAATGTTATGAGAGTGTTGTGGACACTCTCACAAAATGGCTGCTGTGGGAGTTTTCCTAGTCATAAAATGACTGCCATGGTGGACATAGCACAAAATACTCGTTTCCAAGAATACAAACTGATAACTTACCCACGAACCAAAGTGCAAGGGAAAAAATGAGGGTGAGCTCCAGAATACAAAAACAGTCTCTTCACAGAAGACAATCTAATGGTGTACAGAAACAGGTAAACAAGACCAAATGCTAAATCACATATTTTCCCCAAAGTACTCATTTCACAGAACAGAAACTAGTGATACTCGGGGAACTAGATGCACCACAGAGCCATGTGCACAACCCAGACAAAACAAACCCACAGAAGAAAACATACTGTGCCAAAACAAACCAAGTCACACACACGGGGCAAAACCCCCACACACAGCACAAGCAAAATACCCCCATGCTTTCCACAATGCTGTCTAGATGCCCAGGACATGGCTTACCTCTTCCAGTCTGCCTTTTTGTTCTTTCTGGGAGGCTGAGCACATTCCAGGATGAACTAGTGAGCTGCGGGCACCTACCACTTTTGTCTTGGAAGAATGCCTTTGCAAACTGAGTTGCACACAGAAATAAATACGGTAATGAAGAGCAGTTCATCACCTTGGTGTATGACTGCCTTTAAATGGGGAAAAACATTGAAAAACTTTAGGATGTGCAGTTCTTCTTTTTGTTCCTAAACTTGCTGCTAATCAGAGGATAAGGGAAAGCAAGGCAGAGAGGAGGATGGAAGAGGAAATGGTGAGGCTAGAGGCTAGGAGAGAGAGAAATAGAAGGTAAAGAGGTAGGTGGGAAAGAAGGAATGAGACTAGGGGCTAAGAAGGGAAAAAAGAAAAAAGCTATGGACATGGGGGATAAATAGTGAGAAAGAAATAGGGAAAGACTGGGGGAAAGAAATAGGCAGAGACTAGGAATGAAAAGGAAAATGAAAAAGGGGAAATGGTCTGTGCGGATGAATGTAGGTTGGGTGGAACCGTATGCAACTCCTTTCATTTCCCTCTCCTAGCTTCTAGCCTCGATATTTCTCTTCCCCCAACTCTTGACTAGCTAGGCCTCTATGGAAGCTACAAAGTAATAAGGCATATCCTCCATGGGGCTCACAGCAATTTCTCAAAATGGCACGTGTCCAGAAAAGTTGGAAGGCCTTGTCCTACAGGAACAATTTTAGTATCATTGAAATGAAAATGCTGCCACAATGTCATAAAGCTATATGGCTTTTTCTTCAGAACCACACCAAGGCTTTGTTGCTCTCCTATTTTTATACTGGTTCTCTAATGTCTTGATAGACTATAAACTCATTCTGAAGGTCAAATGGAGCTTACCACAAGTATGTTATGATCAAATGCCATCCTGACTATAAAGAAGATAATCTGCCTAGGTTACCTCTCTTAATTTTGTCACATAGTATGTCAGTGGCTTTAGCTTACATGATAAAAGTGTGATATGCTGGTCTACCTGCAGCTGCAGGAACAACTAGCAGAGTGCTGTTGGAAGGAAGAAAGCTGTGTTTAATGATCTTTTGTGTAGAAAAAAAGAGTTTCTGGAATGGGGGAACTCTGCACAGAGTGTACCTTCTCCACCTGGGCAACCCTGTTCACTGTCCCTCCTGGCAACATTTTCAGCATAATAATATATATTTTTAAGTATTTACCTGGTGAATGTGTAACTCAGTCCTTCAGGGACAATGTACCCAGCATGATGGCATCACTGTGTCACATGGCCAGTCATATGTAGCACCGTAGCAGCATCTCTGAAAGCAATCAAATCCTTTACAGGGCCTCACATCACTCTCTTTTCCAAGTATCCGGTGGCATATGATGGGGCTTTTCCATATTAATTTTTATTGGGCTCTGGTAGTATTAGCACTGATTTTTTATATTAACATGTTTTATTATACATTATTACATTGTGAACTGCCAGGAACA
Organism: Varanus komodoensis; assembly: GCF_004798865.1. Taxonomy (NCBI): domain Eukaryota; kingdom Metazoa; phylum Chordata; class Lepidosauria; order Squamata; family Varanidae; genus Varanus; species Varanus komodoensis. The sequence continues at coordinate 2,599,120 of NW_025335587.1, read as the reverse complement.
TTTTAGCTGTTGGATGGTCTGTAACTATAATTGTGTGTGTGTTTGTGTAATCAAGTAGAAAGACTTCACATCTGAGTTTAGCCAGCTCACACTTGCAGATCTCCTTAGCTCGATCAGGTCACCTGAATGACCATGCTATGCTGGTGGTCACACTGCTTGCTGTAATTGAAAAAGCCTCCTTCTTGCTTCTGCCCACATATCACTGAAAAAGGAAGGCTCTTTTCCAAGTTCATGATCCACTCCAGCCAGAAAGGGAAAGATCTACCACTGTCAATTTTGTTCTTCATTCTCCATCATGGTTTGAAGCGAGCTATGTTGTACTTGTTAAATGTTGTCTGTTCTGTTGAACTTTTGACCTTGGAGTATGGGTACCAAGGAACCCACAAATCCCAATGAAGTCTCTTAAATATTCAGCAAATCAGAAATGTGATACAACATTGATCCCTTGTTATAGAAATCCTATCTCAAGTTATTGAAATTTCTAAGGTTGTTTGGAGTACAATGTACTACTTTGCTGAAATGGTTGTCTGTAGCAGAATATAAGAGTAAAGATACCAGGCCAGGTATCCCAATAAAATATTGAAATATGTTCACTTCTCCAGTAAATATGAATTCATTAATTTCTCTTTGTACATTCCAATCACTTTCACAGACATCCTTGGCTGACAAAGTCAGTATCATAACCCTATTGTAAATACAAACTTCTGCAGTAGAGTAAATAGTAAGATTAACCTTTCCTAGAGATAACTTGTAGTTCTCAAAACAGCAGTGACATTCCAGGGCACTTAAAAACATGCAATGACTAGCTATTAAGGCTATGCTATTCACTGTGCTGTCCTTCCAGTGAAATTGCAAGGGGAAACTGGTGGTTTCCTAGTTTTACTAAAATATGAAAATAAATAAAAACATGTTTGCCAATTTTCATATAGCAAAAGGTAGAGGCCTACATGGTATTAACATTAATTTTGATAATATTGAATATATGTAATTTTATATATTTATATGCTTAATTCATTTCTTTATCATTCAGTACTGATATAGAAATTCACAACAAATAATGAAATACAAAAGATAAATTAAAAATACAAATGCAATTAAGTACAGTATAAAATTCTAGTACATAAATTAAAACAGCTAAAAATCTGTAACAGTAAAGTACAGTTTAACATTTAAAACATTTTCATTAAAACCTAGACCAAATTTAAAATACCAGACAGAACCTATCATATGCCAATTAAATACCATTAAATTCCTGGAAATAGAGGGTAGTTTTAACCTGGTGCCAGGTGGACCTCAGTAGGGAAATCCATAATTGGGGGCCCATGACTGAAAAGGCCCTTCTCATTGCCTCTTCCTGGGTCTCCCTTGAAGGTGGTAATTGGAGAAGATGTTGATAATAGGGTCCAGGTATATAGAGGTTGGGAGAGGTATTCCATCAGTTATTGAGGTCCCAAGCTGTATAGGGCTTTATAAATTAAAACCACCTTGAATTAAGTGGCCAATGCAAGCAGGCCTGAGTTGGTGTTATTAGACTTTTTGCACAAGCTGCAGCTTCCAGTCTTCAAGGGCAGTTCCACACAGTGTGTATCAGTATTCTCACTTGGAATTCACCAAATCATAGATTAATGAAATTATATTATCCTTGTCCAGATAATCTATGTCTTGGTGGCATAGCTAGGTCACCAGCTGAATGCGGTAGAAGCCACTCTGTGCCACTGAGGACAGCTGAGCCCCAGGTAGATCACAAGCTGGATCCAGGACCACCTCTGGACTACAAATCTGCTCCTTTAAGGGGATTGCAATCCCATCCAGAACAGATTGAGCACCCACCCTGACTATATACAGATTGCAGAAGTATCCACCCTCTTCTGACTTTTCCACATTTGCAAAATGTGGTATGTTTGTTGTGCTACTGCCTCAAACTGAAATGGATTTAATTGACTTTGTTACTGCTTGATATTCAACAGTGTGAAGGTTCAAAATATTTGTATTGTGGCATGAAACTACAGTCAACAAAACCAAACTGTCACTTCTGGTTGCCTAAGTATTTACCCACCCCCCACCAGGTTAATACTTGATAGAAGTACATTGGACGGCAGTTATAGCTATGAGGCTTCTTGGGGGGGGGGGGGTTAGCTTTGCACATCTGGATACTGCAGTGTTTGACATTCTTCATGGAAAAAATGGTTCCAGTACTGTCATTTGGATTGGGACTGTTGCTGAACAACAACATTCAACATGGATAGAGGTCTAGGTTTTGACTGGACCAATCTGAGGCATTCAGGATCCTGTTTTTAGACTGCTAAAGTGTCTGTGTGTTCAGGATCATTGTCCTGCTGGAAGGTGAACCTCCACACTGGTTCCAGATCCCTTGCAGACTAGATCAGGTTTTCCTCTACTGTGTTTCCTATAATTGGCTTCATCTCTCTTGTCCTTAATCCCGACTAGTTCCCACCTCTTGCCAAGGAGAATCTCCCACCACATGATGCTGCCACTGCCATTCTTCACCATAGACATTAATCACTACTGACTTTCCATCACAAATAGCATTTTCCATCAAGGCAAAAAAGTTCAATTTTGGCCTATCAGACCAGAGAACCAATTTCCAGATGTACTGTGTCTCTCATACTCCATTTAGCAAATTCCAATAGTACTGTGATATTGGGTTTGTTTAGCAATGGCTTTCTTCACATGTCACAGCAAATTAAGGGTGTGTGAATGCTTATGCAACCAACAAATGCCAGATTGTTTTTGCTTATTTAACTGTTATACCACAATAAAAAATATTTTGCACCTTTACAATGTCGTGTATCAATGCACATTAATGTATAACAACGCCAATTAAATCTATTTCAATTGAAGGTATGAACACCATAAAATATGGAAAAGTCAAAGGGAGTTAATACTTTTGCAAGGTACTATAAGTACCTGAACTACAAGAAATAAAGTAAAAGGTCAAGTGAATATTGCTATATCCAATTGAATCTGAAAGAGGAATAGATGAAATTAAAAAAATGTAATTGAACTTACACACTGAAAGAAGTCTCAACAGCAGACCAGAGTTTGGACCCAAAATTACACTGGATCAATTGCATGGGTGGGACTTCCGTCACCCGTCCAGTTCTATGAAAATGCAGCAGAGTTCAAGGATGGGTGAACTATGGTGTATGCAGGAAATGGAATACCCCAAAATTGTGTAAAAAGACCCTCTGTGAACACAGCCCTTCTTTATATGGAAAGCCTATCCTGTATCCATCCTGTGTCAATCCATTATGGGAAAAATCCAAAGAAAAAGTAAGGTAATTATTATGACCTACTGGAATATCTGAGGTCACTTATAGGAGTATTGCCTGTTTATTTTGGATTTTTTCTAGTGATACCCTTTATTGCCAAGATCACATGGCCAAAGAAGACAATTCTGATGATCACTCAGAATTTCTATGGCACTGTATTTTGTATAGTATTTGAAACACAGGGTGAAGCCCCTTAATATCTCCCAAGAACACTGAAAAGTCTTAACTGTCTGCACCTGCAAGGATCTTTTGAAATCAAATTTAAACCTTATATTTTCTTTCCCGTTCTGCATTTCCTCTTTAAATGTGCACTGGTGAAATCCATTTATCACAAAGTATGTCTTTTATAGACTTTGTACTAGAGACTTAAGCTCTTTATTTACTGTATCTGGAGGCCTCAGTAAGCTAAGAATTCTACAGTATTTTACATTTATTTGTTGAAGCTGTAGCTTAGGATCAGGTAGCAGCTGAGTCACATAAGGTTATTCAAATGCATCTAAAATGTTGCTTAATAATTCAGAACCAGTTTGCTCTGTTTAGAGTATTATGGATTTTAAAATCCCTTTAATTAGTCAATTCCAACAGCAGTTTAAATAAACAAAGAGAGAGGAAATCTATTTCTCTATCTTCAACTTCAAAACTGTAGTTAAAATAAATTTTATCTTACTGAAAGAGTACAGTTCGTTCAGCCAAGAAAAGGATTTCATTTGATTTAGGACCAGATTGTGTCTGGTGACCTCATGATAGATGATGGCTTAAGAACCCTTCTGGCCTCATCCTTCTTCCCTTTTTTTGGCTTTAATTTTAACCAAAAATTTAATCAAAGTGGCAGATGTCGATATTGTGGGTATATGTCTGGTACTAGAGACAGGAGCTTGAGGTGGAAAGGAACAAAACACTATGTTGCAACGTTTTATTACCTTATTATGTATAAGAATGGTGAGTTGTTGGTTTAGCACATGGTTCCTGTAGACCATAATTCCACAGCAGTAATCCAGATGCCAGTGGAAGCTCACAGGTAGGATATGATGATAAGAGCTGTCTCCTGTGGTTTGTTCTCCACCTTCTGATTCTTTGATTATGTATGTTGTTTTGCAGTAGGAAGATTCAATTTTGCCTTTGCAGTTGATCAAGCTAAGTTTATTATTTATTTATTTATTTATTTATTTATTAAAACATTTTTATGCCGCCCCATTCGCCGAAGCCTTGGGGCGGCTTACAAGTTGTGGCTGATAGATATAATTACTTTGACTGATTCTTTTAAAGAAATCCATCTGTGATAATAATCAAAATAACTTTCGTGCTTCTAAGTGCCATACATTTATGAAGATTGCAAGCTAATGGTTTTTGGCGGGAAAAAGCTCTGCTCCCCCTTCCCCATAGTCTATAAAAAGTGGAGCGTCCGCCATTTTGTTCAGCCTTTGCGACCGCTGTTTGTTGTGCCTCGTGCTGCTTTCACTCTCGCTCTGACCGTTGCTCGTCTAGCCTGTTCTTCTTCTCGATTGTTCTCCCAGTTGTTATAGCCCCAGTATTTCTTCTAGTTCTTGTTAGTTCCTCTACTTTGTATAGTTCTTGTAGTTTTTCTCTATCATTCTACCTTTCTTTCGATCTTCTATCTAAAAAAAAAAAACCAAAAATATATACTTACCCTCTGCTCTATCTCCCTTTTTTCTCTTTCTTGCGATGGCGCAGCGAGCGGCTTTCCGCAAATGCACGGAGTGCAGATCAAAAATGTCTCCAACCAACCCGCATGACCTATGCCTCCTCTGCTTGGGGGAGGGGCATAGGACCGATAAATGCTCTCACTGCCTGGCCTTCTCTAAGCAGGCCAGGAAGAATCGTGAGAATCGCCTCCGGAGGCTCCTATGGGATCGGGCTCTCATGTAGTCCGACCCGCTTGTTGCTGTTCCGAAGCCTGGCTCCGCTTCAGTGGCCCCACCCTCACGCCCTTCGGACGAACGCACGTCTGCTATGGTGGTTCCGCCTGCTGCTCCCAGGAAGAAGTATGAAAAGTGCAAGCATGCCGAACCTGACAAATCAGCAGGCCATAAGAAGGCCAGGAAGGAGAAGTCTCCTCAACCTTCCAAGAAACCGAAGGATCCGGAGCGTCCTCGACACTGGGACTCGGATTCGACGGCCCCCTCAGTACCGGCGGCACTTACTGTACCGACTCCACCCGACCCAGTGCTTCAGGAGACTATGAGGGTTACCCCTCAAGGGTCCCCTCACCGTGTGGCTGACCTTCCTGCTGGGCCTCTTCCAACTCTGCAAAGAGGCTCAATTTCTGATGGGGAAATTCAGGACTCCACCCCTAGGGCTAAGTCGCAGGTGTGGGCTAGGTCACCCACACCTGTGCCCACAGCCACAATGGAGACAGATGTGGAGATGTCCCTGCCTAGGAGCTGGAGGAGTCACTCCATGGAGCAGCGCTCGGAGGGATGGCGTCATCCATACTATCACGCCTGGGGCGATCCGCTCTCCATTGGGTACTATCCCGCTCCTAGAGGTCGGTCTTCACCACCGTCCCGTGACCGACCACAGTCTTCGTACCCAAGGTGTGCATCCCCGATACCTCCTCGGGATGGAAGTAGCCGCTCCTTCTCCTCATCGGCTCCCCCGTATTACGGTGCTGACTCCGACGATTCGGAGGTCGATTCAACCTCCCCTGACGTCACTGTGACCTCCCAGGGCCCTGTGTCATCAGATGAATGGCATGTCTCCTTCGCAGAGCTGATGTCCTGGCTTGTCCAGTCCCTCGACATCGATGCCGTCCAGCGTCTGGGACCGACTATGGACAAGTTTTATGAACAGTCCACATCGGTCATCCTGCCACTGATCACCACCTTACGGCAAGCGATGACGCAGCCCTGGGACTTGCCCTCTCACCCTCGACCCACGTCTCGGACGTACGAATCCATGTACCGGGTTCGGGAGGAGAATATCCCCTTCCTCCTCCGCCACCCCAAGCCGAACTCGGTCGTGGTGGAGTCCTCCCAGGGCAGAGAGGCGAGAGGACACACTGCACCAAGGGATAAGGAGGGCCGAAAGATCGACTTCCTGGCCAGGCGAGTCTACCCTGCCTCAGGCCTGGAGCTGCGAATTTCAAATTACGAGGCGATGTTGGCAAGGTATCAATACTTTATAATGCAACGCCTCCACAACGTCGCCTTGACCCTCCCAGACCACCAGGGTGACCTGGCCAAGGTCCTCATCAAGGAGGTGATGCTGGTTGCTGTCCAGCAGTTGTCCACAGCCAGGCACCATGCGGACACGGACTCGAGGGCCTTGGTCGGTGCCGTTTCACTCCAGAGACACGCCTGGCTAAGAAATTGTAACTTCCTGGAGGAGACTAAACGTCGGATAGAGGAAATGCCCTTCGACGGGTCCGGGCTTTCCACTCACGCACCAACCACAAGTTGAAGAAGCTACGTGAATCCCGCATGACGGCACGCAAGATAAAGATACAGACCCAGACCAGGCGTAAGTGGTCATGGACTCGTCCATCTTATAGGCAGTCCTGCCAGCCTAGACAGCAGCACCAGCACCGACAGCAGCAGCAACAGCAGTGCCGCCGTCCACAGCCTCAGCAACGCTATCTGCAGTGCCACCACCATTTCGATGACAGGAGACAGTGTTGACAGGACTGGCGAACCTTTCCTCTGCTCCTTTCCATACCCACCCCCCTCTCATCTGGGGATCGGCTGTGAAGCTGACTCCCCATTTGGGAGTCCATTACATCTGATCGGTGGGTACTGTCCATCATTCAGCACGGCTATCGGATAGAATTCGACATCGTTCCTCCTTCGAGTCCGATCCAGTTTACATCATGCTCGCCAGTACTACTTGATGAAATACAACAACTTCTTCATAAAGGAGTGATTCGTCAAGTAACCCCACCTGACAGACTCCACGGATTCTATTCCACATATTTTACGATCCCGAAGCGGGATGGTGGTCTATGTCCGATTTTGGACTTACGTAATCTGAATCGATTTATCATGACGAAAAAGTTTTGAATGACCACCCTTCAAAATATTTTGCCACTGCTAAGGAAAGAGGATTGGTTCACCTCATTGGACTTGAAGGACGCCTATTTCCACATTTCAATCCACCCGAGTTATAGGCGTTTCCTTCGTTTTGCTGTTGTACCCCATTTCTATGAATTTACAGTTTTACCTTCTGGACTGGCCACTGCTCCGAGAGTGTCCACCAAATGTATGGACCCTGTCTGTGCCTTCCTATGCCTCCAAGGCATACAAATTTATCCGTATCTTGATGATTGGCTGCTAGTGTCCCAATCCAGGGAGGGACTCCTCGCATCCATTCGTACAACCTGTGCCTTGTTGGATGATCTGGGCCTACACATTAATACCGAGAAATCTCTTCTTCCGACACAGACGCTTACCTTCATTGGAGCCCGCCTAGATTCGACATTGGAGAAAGCCTTCCTTCCTTGGGACAGACAACAGATTCTTGCTCGCCACATCCATCGAATGCAACGAGACGGGACGGTCCCGGCAAAGTCCATCCAGAGGATCCTGGGGCATATGGCTTCTTCGGTTGCTGTGGTGCCAGACGCCAGACTTCAACTTCGTCCATTACAACTCCTCTTCAACAAGATGTTCTACCCACAGAGAGACTCACCGTCGAAATTGATTCGAATCCCATCCTCGGTGCTCCATTCTCTGCTCTGGTGGTCGGTACCAGCTAATCTGCCTGTTGGGGTTCCCTTCAGGCCGCAATGTCCTTCGATAACCCTCGGTACCAATGCATCTCTTCTGGGATGGGGAGCGATATGCTCCGGTCTATACACCCAAGGCACGTGGAATCGTCGAGAATCCACGAATCATATCAACTTCCTGGAGCTGCTGGCAGTATTCAAGGCCCTATGCTCTTTCGAGGACATTCTCCAACATCGGGTTGTTCAGATAACTTTGGACAACATAGCCACCGTCTTCTATCTGAACGAACAAGGGGGAACAAAGTCACCAACTTTGGCCAGACTTTCGATGAAAATTTGGGACTGGTGCATTCTGAGGGACATTACTCTGATGGCAGTCCATCTGGCTGGTACAGACAATGTGCAAGCAGACCTCCTCAGCAGACCTCTCACGAATGGGAGTTAGATCCTCAGACACACGACCGTCTCTTTCATCACTGGGGGTTCCCCGACGTGGACTTATTCGCCACCCAACAGAACAAGGTGTGCGATGCTTACTGTTTGAGAGCAGGAATCGGGGACAGATCCTTAGGGGATGCTTTCATGATCCCCTGGAACAACCTGATCTTTTACGCCTTCCCTCCAATCCCTCTTATGATGAGAGTCATAGTGAAGATAGTATACGATCGAGCCTCGGGGATACTAATTGCCCCTTGGTGGCCACGCCAAGCTTGGTTTGCGACACTGCTCGACATCTCTCGCAGGGAATACCTCCATCTACCACTGCTTCCGTACCTCATAACCCAACAGGGCGATACGCTTCGCCACCCAGATTTACTGTCATTGAACTTAACAGCGTGGCGAATCTGATAGCTATCATTGCGCCACCAGTATTGACGACAACTTCAAGTGAATCAAATCCTGCTGTCGAATCCAGTCAGTTCGGCATTTCCTCTTCATTTCTTCCTTCTGTACCATCGGATTCAAGGATTGACCCGTCGAATCTGACAGCCTTTCATCCTGATATCCAACACATCCTTGATTCTGCTCTGAAGCCGTCCACACAGAAGTCCTACACAACTAAATGGAGACAGTTTTCTAACTTTGCCAAGTCTCGTTCGTTCCCTCCATTTACATCATCGATACATCAAATCCTTCAGTTCCTATTAGAACTGCACCATTCCGGATTAAAACCATCTTCAATTAAAGTGTATACTTCAGCAATAGCCTACCATCATGGCTTAGTTGACGGATCACCCATCTTCTCTCAATCTACTGTTAAGAGGTTTCTTAAGGGACTTCATAATCTTATCCATCAGTCAGACCAGTAATGCCTACCTGGAGTCTCTCTGTTGTTCTGCAAGTGCTTACGAGAGCTCCTTTCGAACCATTGGCAACAGTCGATTTGCATCTGGTTTCATGGAAGACAGCGTTTCTTGTTGCGGTCACATCAGCCTGAAGGGCCAGTGAGCTCTGCGCTCTCCGCATCGACCCTCCTTACCTGAATTTTCACAGAGAAAAGGTCGTTTTGCACCTCGACCCATCTTTTCTTCCTAAGGTGGCTACACCTTTTCATATGGGACAGGATATTATCTTACCTGCCTTTTTTCCGTCACCGTCGACTCCGTTAGAAAGATCCTTGCACTCACTTGACGTTTGGCGCTGCTTAGCCTTTGACAGATCGAGGACTGAATCTATTTGACGTTCAAATAGACTATTCATTTAATATTCCACCAGAGATCAAGGTGATCCAGTCACTCCACAGAAACTTTCCAAGTGGATAGTCCATACTATAACCTTATCCTATCAACTGGCTAAGATTGATTTACCTACAGCCCCTCGAAGCCATTCGACTAGGGCTGTTGCAGCCTCATCCGCCTTTGCATCGGGGGTCCCGATTGAGATGTATGCCGAGCTGCTACTTGGGCAAACCCTTGCACTTTCGCCAGACATTATCGTCTAAATGTTCGGGCTTGGCAGGATTGCTCCTTTGGCAGAGCCGTTCTTTCATCTATTCTTCATTGAGGACACCTCCCCTCCTCCTTTTATGGTAAGCTTCTTAATCTACCCATATGTGTGATGCACAGAGGCCACGATGAAGAAAAGCAGGTTGCTTATCTGTAACTGATGTTCTTCAAGTGGCCATTTGTGCAGTCACACAACCTACCCGCCGGCCCCACTCAGTGTCGGTGAGTGGACATATCGTCGGTACTGAAAGTTTCCCCTTTTTTTCATGGTACTGATCTTTTTTCCTATCTCATACTTGCAAATTTTTCCACATGGGGGCGTACGTTCGGTCGTCAAAGACTGAACAAAATGGCGGACACTCCGCTCTTTTTAGGCTATGGGAGGGGGGAGCGGAGTTTTTTCTGCCAAAAACCATTAGCTTGCAATCTTACGGCCAAAGGCACTGTGCAGGCACAGCACCCATATGTGTGACTGCACAGATGGCCACTCGAAGAACATCAGTTACAGGTAAGCAACCTGCTTTTTTTGCCCTTCCTGAATTTGGTGCCATTCAATTTTCTTGTGCCATCCAAGACCTATTTGTGATAAAGTGAGAGAGTGAATAATTATCTATGTCTATCCTATTTAGACATTCAACATCACAATAGTCCAAGTCTATGCCCCAACCACTGGTGCTGAAGAGGCTGAAGTTGACCAGTTCTATGAAGGCCTACAACACCTTCTAGAATTAACTCCAAAAAATGATGTCCTTATCATCATGGGGGATTGGAATGCTAAAGTAGGAAGCCAAAAGCTAACCGGAATAACAGGCAAGTTTGGCCTTGGAGTACAAAATGAAGCAAGGCACAGGCTGGTAGAATTTTGTCAAGAGAATACGATGGTCATAGCAAACACTCTTTTCCAACAACCCAAGAGACGACTCTACACATGGACATCACCAGACGGTCAACACAGAAATCAGATTGACTATGTGCTCTGCAGCCAAAGATGGAGAAGCTCTATACAGTCAGTAAAAACTAGACCAGGAGCTGACTGTGGCTCAGATCATGAGCTTCTCGTTGCAAAATTTAGGCTTAAATTGAAGAAAGTAGGGAAAAGCACTAGGCCACTCAGGTTTGACCTAAATCATATCCGTGATGAATATAAAGTAGAGGTGACAAATAGATTTAAGGAATTAGATCTGATAGACAGAGTGCCTGAAGAACTATGGACAGAGGTTCACAACATTGTACAAGAGGCAGCAACTAAAGCCATCCCAAAGAAAAAGAAATGCAAGAAAGCAAAATGGCTGTCTGAGGAAGCTTTACAAATAGCTGAGGAAAGAAGGGAAGCGAAAGAGGAAGATACAAACAATTGAATGCAGAATTCCAGAGAACAGCTAGAAGAGATAAGAATGCCTTCTTAAATGAACAGTGCAAAGAAATAGAAGAAAACAATAGAATAGGGAGGACCAGAGATCTCTTCAAGAAAATTGGAGATATGAAGGGAACGTTTCATGCAAAGATGGGCATGATAAAGGACCAAAATGGCAGGGACCTAACAGAGGCAGAAGAGATTAAGAAGAGGGGGCAAGATTACACAGAAGAACTATACAAGAAAGAGCTTAACGTCCCTGACAACCATGATGGGGTGGTCACTGACCTCGAGCCAGACATCCTGGAATGTGAAGTCAAATGGGCCTTAGGAAGTCTGAGCAACAACAAACTAGTGGAGGTGACAGTATTCCAGTTGAGCTATTCAAAATCCTAAAAGACGATGCAGTAAAAGTGCTACACTCAATATGCCAGCAACTTTGGAAAACTCAACAGTGGCCACAGGATTGGAAAAGGTCAGTTTACATTCCGATCCCAAAGAAGGGCAGTGCCAAAGAATGTTCAAACTACCGCACCATTGCACTCATTTCACATGCTAGCAAAGTTATGCTCAAAATTCTGCAAGCTGGGCTCCAGCACTATGTGGACCGAGAACTACTAGAAGTACAGGAAGGATTTAGAAGAGGGAGAGGAACTAAAGATCAAATTGCCAACATACACTGGATCATGGAGAAAGCTAGGGAGTTCCAGAAAAACATCTACTTCTGCTTCATTGACTATGCTAAAGCCTTTGATTGTGTGGATCACAACAAATTGTAGCAAGTTCTTAAAGAGATGGGAGTACCAGACCATCTTATTTGTCTCTTGAGAAACCTGTATGCGGGTCAAGAAGCAACAGTGAGAACTGGACACGGAACCACTGATTGGTTCAAAATTGAGAAAGGAGTTCGGCAAGGCTGTATACTGTCGCCCTGCCTTTTAACTTATATGCAGAGCACATCATGAGAAAGGTGGGGCTAGATGAATCACCAGTTGGAATTAAGATTGCTGGGAGAAATATCAACAACCTCAGATATGCAGATGATACCACTCTAATGGCACAGAGTGTAGAGGAACAAAAGAGCCTCTTGATGCGGGTGAAGGAGGAGAGCACAAAAGTTGGCTTGAAACTCAACATGAAGAAAACTAAGATCATGGCATTCGGTCCTCTCACTTCCTGGCAAATAGATGGGGAAGAAATGGAGGTAGTGACAGATTTTATTTTCCTGGGCTCCAAGATCACCACAGACGGGGACTGCAGCCAAGAAATTAAAAAACGCTTGCTCCTGGGGAGAAAAGCTATGGCAAATCTAGACAGCATACTAAAAAGCAGAGACATCACCCTGCCAACAAAAGTGTGTATAGTCAAGGCTATGGTTTTTCCATTTGCAATGTATGGCTGTGAAAGTTGGACCATAAGGAAGGCTGAGAGGAAAAGGATTGAGGCCTTTAAATTGTGGTGCTGGAGGAGACTCCTCCAAGTCCCTTGGACTGCAAGACGATCAAACCAGTCATTCCTAGAGGAGATCAACCCTGACTGCTCTTTAGAAGGCCAGATCCTGAAGATGAAACTCAAATACTTTAGCCACCTAATGAGAAGGAAGGACTCCCTGGAGAAGAGTCTAATGCTGGGAACAATAGATGGCAAAAGAAGAAGGGGATGGCAGAAAATGAGGTGGCTAGATGGAGTCACTGAAGCAGTTGGTGTAAGCTTAAGTGGACTCCGGGGGATGGTGGAGGACAGGAAGGCCTGGAGGAATGTTGTCCATGGGGTTGCGATGGGTCGGACATGACTTCGCGACTAACAACAACAACCTCCTAGATTTTTTTAAAATTATATCTCTTTATCACATATATAACATAATCCTAGACATGTTTACTGAGAAGCAAGTCTCACTATGACCAGTGGGATTTACTTACAGGTTAATGTGGATAGGATTACAGTGCAATTTTATCTTTTTTCTGAATTATTTCCAGATTTCAAAAGCAGCGTAATCAAACTGCCTTCAACCCAAAAGCCCAAATACCATTTCAGAGAAGTTCTCAGAGACATACTCAATTCAAGGTGCTGGTTATTACCTATAAAGCCCTAAATGGCTTGGGACCAGGATACCTAAAGGAACGCCTTTTTCCCTACATGACCTCCCACCCCTAAGATCGGCAGCACAGGCCCTCCTCCGGGAACCCTCTTTGAAAGAGGAGGAGGGCCCCCGGAGGAGAGCCTTCTCTGCAGTGGCACCCCAACTATGGAATGTGCTCCCTAGAGAGGTCCGCCTGGCGCCATCATTTTATGTTTTTCAGTGCCAGGTCAAGACCTTTTTATTCGGCCAATATTTTAAAACATAATTTTAGTGATATGACTTATTTATACTTTACATAATGCTCAGCATGGAATAGTTAATTTATACTATTCTGAAATAATGTTATAAGCCGTCCAGAGACGACAGTAATGGATGACTTACATTTTTTTTTAATACAAAAATAACATACTCTAGTTGTGGAGAAACCAAAGGCAAACTGACTGGGGAAAGGGAACAGGGGCTCAAATGCCAAAAATGCCAAGATATTTTAGGCTAAATCTCTTACTACCAGTATCGAAACCTCAGGAGAGTCATTTCAGTCTTTAGAATAGTGGGAGAAAACTGCAGAAGAACCAGTAGTTGGGAGCAAGGGAGTGGAACTCAAAGAAGGGCACATGACCCTTGATTTGGGGGATTTAGGTTCTACAGTCCTTCTGTAAAGCGGTAGTAGATATTATGTGCTAAACAAGAAGACTTTCTTAAATATCATCTGGTACTCATTTCTCAGAAAAAAACCATGAATATTAAATAGTGTGGACAGCTATCTGCAAGATGAAAGTATTTTCTTCAAATGCACTACTGGTCTTGTCTGATTTCCACACACATCCCCACCCCCAATGTTCATTATGGTTGCTTCTCTCAACTGGTTTCAAACTTTATTTGATTCGAGGTTTGTCTGTTCATTTCCAGAGGATGCCAGGGCAGGTTGTTTCTTTGTCACCTGTTAAAACTGTCTGTGTATGTGTGCGCATGTGTGCACTGATGTATACTATGTTTTCACATCCTTAGCTTTTATTTTATAAATTTGTGCTAGAAGAAAGAAAGTGTAGTAGCAAAATGCCAAGAAATAGCCTTGGCAACATTAAGATATTAACATTGCTGTGTCTGCTAACTAGAAAATTTAATGATCTCCTGCTGTTTTGGTAATTGGACAAGTAAATGCATCTTAATAATGCTCTGATCCTCAGTGATCCTTCAGCCCAAGCCCTGTTCATTCCAATGAGGTTTGCACTGCCAAAACTCTTTAAGAATCTGTAAATTAGTACAGCAGTTTTGTATACATGTTATTGATTTAATCTGTATATCAGTCAGTCATATTGTAGCATCTGGGCATCTTGAGTTCACCATTCTAAATCTTTTTAGAAACATTTCTCCACAATGATAATTATAAATGTGCCTTCAGACTAATGGCCAATCACTTCTTATGCAATTTATATTCAGTTTACTACATTCAGACTCTTAAGTTGAATAGTAACTCTTCAGACAGTACCTTTTCATAGCTCAGGACAGTTAGGTAAGTGCATTACAGGAAAGATAGGGTCTTTCTTGTAAAACTGAGGCAAAAGATGTTGTCTCTCTTTTACAATGCAAATATTTTAATAATCAAAATTATTATTCAGAATTAATCAGAAATCAATCAGCATTATGCAGAAACCTATATAGTGGGCACATAACATAACTAAGCTTCAGCAACCCAAATATGAAAAGATTCTGTTGGATTTAATTTTGTACCCACCAAGAAAGAAGGTGGTAAAATATAGATGAAGTGAATTGGTGTAATTTATTAATTCAGTAACCCATAATTTCAATCAGAGTTGAGCCAGAGTTCCCCCTTTGAAAGAGAAGTGCTTTCTGGTAGTATTGTTTTGAGCAATCTACAGGTGCATACGAACATAAAAAGTTAAGCCATGTTGAATCAAGCAAAGGTCCGTCTAGCCCAGCATGCCATACACATAGTGGCAAACCAGCTGCCCAATCCCTCAAGCCTCTTGCCCATCTTGCTGAGCAACTGATGTATACAGGCATGTCACTTCTAGTAAAGGATGTGGCACATAGTCAGCAAACCTATTAGCCACTGACAGCCTCCTGTCTCATTAATCTATCCAATGCCATTTAAAGCCAGCCAGATTAGGGCCATCACAACTTCTTGTGGCAGCAGATCCAACTATATGCTGTGTGAAGAAGTACTGCCTTTTTTCCATCCTGAACCTTCCACCTGTCCATTTCATATGAAGACCACTGGGTTCAAGTGTTATGAGAAAGCAAGAAAAATGTATCCTTCTCCACAACACGGGTTATTCTAAACACCTGTATCATATCACCCCTTAATTGCCTATTTTTCTAAACTAAATAATCCTAGCTGTTGTAGCCACTCCTCATAGGGAAATTGTTCTAGTACCCTGATCATTTTTGTTGTCATTCTCTGCATTTTTTCCAACTCAGTAACACCCTATTTCAGGTAAAATGACCTTAACTGAATACAATATTCTAAGGGCAGGCACTGAAGTTTTGTCTAAGGGTAGAAAAATTTTGCAGTTCTGTTCTGTTTTCTGTTCCTGATTATGCCTACATGGAGTTTGCCTTCTTCACAGAAGCTGGGCACTGGGCCAATATTTTCAAGTTGTCCACTAATACCTCAAGCTCTGTTTGTTGTTCAGTCATTGCTAGCTTGGATCCCATCAGCATAAACTTGACATTGGGAATTTTTGCCCCAACATGCATTAGTTTACATTTGCTTATATTGAACTGCATTTACCATTTTGATGCTTATTCTCCTAGCTTGAAGAGATCCCTTGGAGCTCCTTATAATCCCTTTTGGTTTAAACTACCCTAAAAAGTTTAATGTCATTGGCAAACTTAGCCACTTCACTCCTTACTCCTAATTCCAGGTTATTTATGAAACAGTTAAAAAGCATTGATCCTAATCCAGAACGCTGTGGGATTCCACTGATTATATCTGTCCACTGGGAGAAATTGCCTGCCTGCCTTTCTTCACTGCATTTGTATGCCACCCCATTCCTACCTTCTGTCTTCTGTTCTTTAACCAGTTAGTGAGCCATAAGAAGACACACCTCCCCTTTTATTCCATGACTGCTTCATTGCTCTGGAGCCTTTTGGAAGTCCAAATAAACAGTTCCTACTGCATCACCCCTGCTTACATGTTTATTGACACTCTAAAAGAACCCCAGTGAGTTGGTGAGACAAGACTTCCCACTATGGAAGCCATTCTGATTTTTTCCCCAAGCAGTACTTTCCCTCTATGTGTTTAATGATTCTACCTTTAATAATGCTTTCAAGCAATTTACCCAGAAGAGATGTTCTGGCCTGTAATTTTCCAGATCCCCCCTGCATCCTTTTTTTAAAAAATCATGTCACATTGTCCATTCTCCAGTCCTCTGGTGCAAGGGACTTGTTTTAAATATTTTGGTAAGAAGGTAAGCAATTTCATGTTTGAGTTCTTCAATAACTCTAGAATGGATACCATCTGGATCAGTTGGTTTGCTGACTTTCAGTTTGTCAGTAAGATTGAAATTTTCATCTTTTTTCATTATTGTCTTTCTTGAGTTCGCTGAATTCCTTTCAGAATACATAAGCCCAGGGAGAGGTATCTGCTGTTAGTCCTCTACTGTGAAGACTGACTAAAGGAATTCCTTCAGCCTGATGCAAGTCATAATGATTTTCCCAAAAGTGGATTCAGTTCAGATTTGGTCATGAGTAGACTCTACTCAAATAGGACTGACTTAAGTCTCTTTTTTTTCATGGGGTCTACTTTAAATATGCTTAATTCTTATTAGGATATGATGATAAAATATTAAGTCTTAAATCCAGTTGACTGTATTTGCTCAGAAGAGACTATTTCAAGAAAATAAAGTATAATCTGTACTAAAGTACTGCAATATTTATTTTGTTTAATTAGAACAGAAGAAATATAGTGGATTGATCATAGTTTATGATGTGATTGAATAACCAAGTCAGTTTAAAGCATTGTCAAGATCTATGTCAAGATCTCTTTTTTTCATTTCCCATTATTCCATTAAAAGTCTAAAGTTCAAAGAAAAACAACAGAAAGATTAGTGTTACTAAATCATATCAAATTGCACACCTCTTGTGTGTGAACCCTTATTTGAGAGCTCTTGGCTACAGAATCCTATTATAGAGATTATTATTTCATTAGCGAGAATAGATTCACTGTCCTTGTTTATGTCAGAGTGTGTTCACATACACATACACACACAATTAGTCCTTCACCAGGTGTACATTGATTTTTGCAGCACTTATACCTTGATAAGGAGGATTAAGTAAGAAACTTAAAGGATTCTTTGTGCACTGGATTGACCAGAATAAGTCATGTGGAAAAGGCAAAGGAAATTTGCCTGCTTGAGAATTAGATCCTGTTCCTAGGGTGATAAAAAAACGTGATGACTATGATCCTTGTTTCTCATGTATGACTTATTATATTCATATCATTCCTTTAAATGACCTGCCGGAGGTGCTTGGCATTATTTCACCTTGCATTTTTCTCCTTGCTCAGAGTGCATAAGGAGCTATATCTACTAAACAAATTGCAGTTCTACATGGTAGGTGTGGGGTCAGCTAAGGTGAACATGCAAATATGACTTTGGGCAGGAAGAGCTTTATTAGAAATGTATAGGATTATCAATCTACTAAGAGATTAGCATAATGTGGTAAAAACAGTGGGTGAAATCATGAAAATAACAGGAATATTTCTGTTGACTTCTAGTGGCATGAGATTTCAACCACTATTGTACTGTAGCTCAAATAGGTGATTTACCTATCAGATGGGTATAGATTGGGAAAGAGAAATCAATGCAGAGAGGCCCCTTCTTCAGCTGGGAGTAGAGATGGGTCATTGAGATATATCAGCTGCTTGTTTCCTAGCAATTGAACCACAAAGGTTCAGAATGTCCTTTCTTGTTTGTTTTACTCCCCCAATTCAAATATTTACCAGCATCTTACAATAGATGATACGATAGGCTGATGGTAGATTGTAAGAACTGGAATGATTTCAGCAAATTCAATTGCCAATGTAATACATCCTTAAATCAGAATACATATTAGAAGAGATCAAGCCTGTGACTAGCATAGAAGCTTGGCATCTTGGTGGCAGCTTTATATATTATCCTTGCATCTAGTTAACAATTTTTTTACCTTTCTGTACTATGATCCCTGAATATATTTATATTTTGAATATTTTGCTTTCTTTCTGTGAGTATTACCTAACTGCCAGTTAAGTGATATGAATTATGAAAAATAGCTGTATAAACTCTTGCTATTGCATTTTCCTTCAGCTCTTCAAGTGAGTCTACAAAATATTATTATAGTGCAATCCTATCCATGTCCCTTCAGTAGTAAGTATCAGTGACCTGATTCACATGATAAACTCATCCTCACCATGAGTTGTTAAGCCATGGTGGGCAGAGTATGTGCTGGATTGGATTTGCATATGCAGTACCTGGCCATGGTTTGCCCTGTTGTGTGAGCTCAGGTACCTCGAGTTATGTGAAAGTTAAGCAACATAACACATGGTATGATACTGGGTTTTGTGAGGGTTGTTTAACTTACTACTTTGTACAAATTGAGAAGGTTATGAAGGAGCACAGAAGTGGAAAGACTATGGTCTTGAAACCAGCTTATGTTGTTACTCTTGGTAAAGTCTTCGGGTGAGGTGGGAGGAAATACTTTCAGAATAGGTCCTGAAATAGAATTGTTTCTATTTTTAGTTTTAGTTGCTGCTGCTTTCAGGTCTTTTGCTTACTCCTACAGCATATTTTCTGGTCAAAAGAATGATAATAAAGCTTCTGTTTTCCATGGTAAAGCAACATATTTACATACGACAAATAACAAAGTAAATGCTGCAGACAGGATCTGGCGTGATAATTAAGTACAATGGCGACCCATATGAACAGAAAATGCCAGGGAGCTAAAACAAAGCAACAACAGCTTTGTTTGTTGACAGATGTAGGAGCCATATTGTTAGTTAATTGGGTAATGGTGTAAACATTTGCAAACTCTGCAGTCCCTAGGTGAATTAAAAAAAAAACAGCAGACATGCCGAAATCAAGGGTGAAAGACAGCAAGTCTCCTCTTAGTGCAGGTAGACAACTAACCTCCAAAACTGAAAGCACATGAGAAAAGGACATCGCTCATAGTTGTGATTAAGGGTAACTTGAGTTTGCAAACCCAAGAGTTCTGATTAGAATGTGCTTCCTTAATTACACTCAAGTGAATAATAGGCTTCCATCTGGTTACAGTCTGGAGGATAGTGTTCATTAACCCAGCCTCGCTTTTCAAACCAGTCTTCGCCTGATACACAGAAGACTTTTTCGCTCTACGTACCTTTTCTTGATTTTGCAATAAAGGGGTTGTGGGATTTGGAAAGTGAGTGGATTTAATTAGATACAGACTTGAACTAAACAGAGAAAGCAAATTGCTTTTCTCAGGTGCACTGTACCTCTTGTCCAGAGAAGCTGTACCTCTTGTCCAGCACTGTAGCAGTGAAATGCCAAGATTTGTTATAGGAAACAAAAATCTTTATTAGTATGTTTCTCTAATTCTATAATTTGAAATTCAGCATTTTTGAAGTTTTATAAAAATATGAAATGCTTTTTTTCTGGGAGAGCTGCTTCTCAATAGTTTTAGGAGGTGTTTTTTCTGAAGACTGTAATTTGTATACAGGTATCACTGTACAAAAATCTGTATCAATGAGTCTTTAAATATATATTATGACCTCTGCCATTCACTTCATAGTGTTATAGCATGTGCACATATATTCTATAATAAATTCTGGATTTTAAAAGCTACCTTCCTAAAGAGCATAATAATAAATCAAATTGTATGGTAAGTATATTGTAGATACACTTGAACTGTAACTATGCATTACTGTATATGATAGAATAGCCTATTGCCTACAGAGGCTTATCCTACAATAATCTTTGTATTTTATATTCTTACATGTGTTTTCATTTTCTCTGTCAACTTTCCTAAAAACAGCTGCTGAATGATAGTTTAAAACACAGCAATAAAATTAATTGATTCAGTTTTGTATATAAGATATTACAGGTTGTTATTTTGCCCACTTATCACTAAAGTAACTATATACTATAATGCAATGAGGGATCAATCCTATGGCAACTGGAGAGCATCTGAAGGCCATAAGATAGTTTGAATACTCCAGTTCAAGGTTGGCAGGAGTGTTCTGACCTTAGAGTGGGAAATCAGAGAACCAGGGGGAGAAGTAATGGCACTGACTGCCCTCTGAATTTAGGAAAGTGACCTTCAAGAATGACAAAAGGTGGGGGTTTGGTAGGTGAAGGAGGCCAGGACATGAGCAACTCTGAAGTTTTTCGTGGCTGGAAATGCATCAGTTAGACCAGGGTAAAGCCCTCTCCTTCCACTCTGCATAGGACAATTGTAAACTCCCCAAGTTCAGGAGCTTGCAGTCATTTAGTTTACAGCCCATAAGATTGCACTCTAATTTGTAATAAGAAGCAGTTATACAAAGCTTTGGAACTGAAAGAAGGCACTCATGTTTATGTGTTTAAAATGCCAAGTTTTTTCTATTAACCCCTCTCCTCAAGTCTTTCAGGCTAATACATTATTTCCTTAAAACTTACAAAACTTTATTATATATTAATGAATTTCAGCTCCATCCTAGGGACTTTTTCCAACCAACTATGAAAACACTAGAATGCTGAGTACCGGCTGCAGAATTCTCGTAATGCATATATGCTCCATGCTGAAAGGTGGTCAGCAGTATAAATGTTGATGGCCATTGAGGTAGTGTAGAGTAGAGGGTGCTCTGTGCCTTTTTTGAGAACAAGAGCAGAGACCTCATCTGCCAGAAGACTAGATATTCCTTGCTTCAGGCAAGCAAATGAGGTGATAATAAGATTCTCCGTTTTTGCCATAGTTCTAACAAACATAGCATAGAAGAAGGAGATAAAGGTAAACAGTCCAGCAGAAGTTAGATACATCTTTTCTTTTCTATGAGAGAGGTTCCTGCTTCACAATAGCAGTTGGTAACACTTCAAGATTATTTGCATTTCTACCAGGATGCACAAAGCAGTATAAAATTAAAGTATTAAAAGATAAAAACACAATAAAACAAATTAAGTGAAAAATCTTCATGAAGTGAAAACTGTACAAAAAACACTAAAGCAACAGTGAAGGGGTGAACTGGAGGATGGAATAAATTAGGTCATAACACTACAAATAGATTGGTGTAATGTTTATTAGTATGGAGCTGTCTTATTCTCCATATGGAGAGAGGCTTTGACAACTATTTTGCTCATATAAAGTACCTTTAAAAATAATTTTACCCCAAAAAAGAGCAGTTTACAAAAATTTGTAATATATCTGGTAGAGTGAGAATCATTCTGTGTTAGTGAAACATGCTGGTAGATATTTCTGCAGTTTTCATTATCTGTTCTGCTATTATCCGAAGACTCAAACTGTATTAGACCACTTAATTCTACACAAACTGTAATTGCATATTATGGATAGGGACAGGGGTCTGGCACATTCATTAGGGAAGAAATGTTTGTAAACCATCTAGACATAAACAAACAAGGTTTTTATGCAGTAGTTTCCAGTAATGCACCTTCTAAACAAGGTAAAATCTGGTTGTAATTGGTAAAATATAGTATCAGAGGCCTGTTGACGTTAAAATTGATTAATAATTTAATTATGCCAATTAATTTAATCATATAATGAAGTTTATGGTGGCACTGAAGATGAATTATCCATAATGTTCTTTAACAGTGCTTTGCAAAATGAAACTGAAATAATTACACATTTGGAATACCAGCCAAATTCAAATACTTGTGGTCTAGGTAGAATACAGTGTCCAATATGTTACTTTGGTCCCTTGCATTTGTGACATATTAACATTCTTGCCCACTGACTAATACTGTTTGATTATCTAGATAAAGTAAAAGCACACAAGACAAGTAAAAATGTGAGATGCATTTAACAAAAAGCCTGTTTTTTTTCCTGGCTGTTCCAAATGTGTACATATCTCTACTAGCATGAATGAATTAATGCTGTTTTCCTGAAACAGGAAGCAAAAATATATCAGAGCAACTCTGGAATGGTATCAAACAGCTTCTGAAAATGAATCAGAAGACTACCTGTACTTGTCTTTTCAGGTTTTCATTATTCTTTTATATATGTGTGTATGTATCTTTACAGGTGACCCAGCTGGATCCAAATAAATCATTACTGGAGTTAAAATTGTACCCTCAAGAAACACTTTTCCTAGAAGCAAAAGAATAGAGGAAGCCAGACTGGAGGACTAAGAAATCCTTTGATAACGAATGAGGCACGGCGAACGCTTTATCCAAATCACCGTGTACTACCATTTAACTCAAAAATCAATGTCACAACTCTGCCTCTTTCAAGAAGCCAGGAAGAAAGAAAGAAAAAACATAGATCCTTAAAAGTTTCCCATACATGAGTATATGTTTTCAACTTCTTTTAAACAAGCAGAGAAAAATACTCTGCTGTAAACACTGAACACTATGACTTTGTTGCTCACCTACCATCTGGCTTTTGTTATAATTAATGCACTGTTAAAATGTGAGTGATTGTCAAGTAGAATTTTTACTCCTTAATTACTCCCTCTTTTTCACCAAGAATTCTTGGACATTTCTGCCTGTACTTTTGACACTAGAATACTGTATATTTGATATCTTGCTGAACCAGTGCTCTCATACCTGTGCATCTTCTTTCTGTGTTTGAATTTCTACTTTACCACCTTTTTTTTAAAGGCAGAAAATCAATAAATGGGACATTTTCAGCCTGATGATTTAACAGTATTGTAGTTGTAGAAAGCAGAGACCTCTTTTGTTGGTACTTTCTGACTTCTTTCATAAGATGTAAGGTTTTGTTTGGAGAATATAGTTTGACATATATGCAAGATATTTATTTTCTGATTTTTATTTTTTGTTTTACTTTGGATCTCAGTTCAGATCCAGTTTAGGGAGTATTTTCCATTACACTGCAGTGTGCTGAACTGCTGATGATGTGAATATCTCAATAATGTTCAGAAATGGGCCAGTACCAAAAAACTGGCATTTAGCTGACAGTTTAGAATTACATTGATACAACTACCAGCTTCTAAAAATGTTACAAATAGAAGACACAAAAGTTTGTTGCTCATCATTGTGGAAGAAATCACATCCCCATTTCTTTTTTCTTTCATTTCTGACATTGGTTTGTATTATTTTTTCTGTTGCTTTTAAGCACCTTGTTTATTTCAGCAAACAATAAAAATGTAAAATTACAGTATATTAAGAAATGTTCTTCATTGCAGAATTTGATGATTGATCCTTTCTGAGAAATGTATACCTTTACCCAGGGATCTGTTTCTGTAGTCTAAAGTGTAGAAACCAACTATACTTGCCGCATAAAATTTCATCCATGATTTTGTAACTTTTTTAGCAGAACTCTAGGCTTAGAGTATAGTGTACAAAAGCACCACAGAAATATCAGCTAGTAAACAAAGCACTTGTTTTCTCTGTGTTTGTCTGCAATTAATTCATGTTCTTTATTCCAGTAGATTGTATCCCAGTTTGAAGGTTTAAGAACAAATTGCAAACAAACTTAAACACATCTTCAGTCTTGTTCTTCCTTTGGGAAAGGTGAAGATATGAAATCAACGTGGGACTATTATTAGGTGTTTAGTGGTGCTGATACATTATTTTTTACCAAAAATGCAAAATGTGGAGGGAAGTGGGGGAAGCTTTACTATCTCTTACAATAATTCTGTTAGTGAATACACACAGGACATATATTAGAAGAAGTGGTTTATTCATGTCAAACTCAATATGTTTGTGTGTGATATGTTTTAATCATCTACGGGACACAAAAACTCATCACATTGCCAAAGGGAAGATAAATGTAATGGAAAAAACATTTTTTCTTAAGTGGAAACTCAGATAACAAATTTAATATTTTTTCTACATGTAAGCAGGAAAAAAGAAATCTAGCTGAAGTGTGAAATGCTAAAAGTCCCATGGTTTTCAGTTAGTGAAAGTAAGAATTCAGAGAAAGTTAGAGTTACATTGAAATCAGCAGGAGTCAAAAGTGCTTAACTTTGGTTGTGTGACAACTAACTTAGCAGCCACTTAGCAGTCCCATTAAAATCCTTTAAATTATTGTGAAGCAAGTGTAATTTGCTTGGCATTAGCAGGCATTTGTAAAAGTTATTTTCAATGGTATTTCATTTCATTTGTAAGTACGCTTATGTTGAGTGCACTTGCTAAAGTGTTAATACAACATTGGCCTGAATACAGAGTTAACTATCTGCAAATAAGAGGATTTCTTTTAGTGGAGGGAACTAAGATACAGTGTAGTTTCCCTGTTGGAAGGGGGTATGATACTCATTTTCACCAATTCCTTCTTTTCCCTATAGTTTCCAGCAGTGCCTCATACATACCCCATCCCTCTAGACCAAATTTTCAGAGTAAGAAGAAACAGAAAATTGGCTCCCCACTGCCACCTCCTTGTGTAATCAATTCGTGGAGTTCTGTTCTGGGTCAAGCCCAGTTTATGGGATATTTAAAAGTTTATTTTGCATAACCTCTTTCATTTGGAGGTAATCATGCTCTCTGCTCTTGCTTAAATTTCTTTCTAGTATTTTGGTTATATATTCATTACATTTATGTTTGTTTGTTAAATGTAGGATAGTCTCTTTTAAAGTAATTAAGCACCATGGTACTATTTTATGCATCCCAACCTCAGCATTTGTTTACTAATTTCTTCTCATCCTGAAGAAGAAACTGAAGCCATAATTTACAAACCACACTCTGGATGGACTCAGTCATGGACTCAGTCACTGGCTTCTATGAATGTGTTGTTAATGTGGGTAATCCATATAACCAGGGCACAAATAAGCCTTGATGGTTGGCAGGAATGCAAGTTGTTCCAGATTTTTTAAACATTTTGGTGCCCTTGATCAGCATTTGTGAACACATTTATTTTGTGTTAGTGAATGTACACATCCAACATGAAATTGGCTGCCAATTCCTGTAGTGCCAATCCCGTTTTAATTTTGGCCATGTAAAAGTGCTTCACTGATATTGTTGTTTTCTCTGAGTCTGTGAGTCTATTTTTGGAAGACCACAAGAACATTTACTTTCCTACTAAAATAAAACATTGTTAATATAAGGTCAATTCCCAATGTTTGGATTTTTAATGTTTGACTCTATTTTAAAAAATTAAACTGTGATCAAAACGCTTCGCAAATATGGGCGCACAATGCTGCTTGTCATTCATGTAGCAATAGTATTTTGTAGGCAATTTTATATATACCCCTTTTCTGTCAGCTTCATAACAGTCATAACTGCATTTTCTCCACAGATACCAATTCACCAGCCCTTTGTTTTCATTGTATAAGTTGTTCCTTCACCTAACTATTACACTGCTGCTATACATCTTATCCTGGTTAGACGTCATATCCTGGACTCCACCTTTACATTATTCACTTTCATATATTACATTAATATGAGCTCCTTCATATTAATGTATTATCATTAAAGTTTTGAATGCATTAGTATTATATATTAAGGCATTACTGTTTTCAGTTAAAGAAATCTTGCAATGAACTTTTCTCTTTTGACTACTACCCCATTCAATAGAATGGGAAACTGAGAAGCTCTTTTGGCAGCAGCAACTGCAGCTTCTGATGTACCTCTGCATTTTGACATTGCTGTTTAACCTGGTATTAGAGATTATGCAAAACCCAAGTGTCTCTTCTGTGTTCTCTTCACAAATGCTCTTTACATTTGATGGGGTTGAGATTTTTATGGAACTGCCTTTAAAAAAAAAACATGTAGCAGAGCAGGACTATGGCTTTCATAAATTGTACCTTTTAAGTGACATTAGAAACATTAAATAAATTTGAAATTACACTAAAATTTCTACTACAATCCAATTTACCTTTGTCTTAAAAGATTATGTCAATGTACTTTCATTCCTCTGTATGACTAAGAAAAATAAAGTCTTAATCCAGAGGTCAAACACTGGATAGCCCAGGGATGGACAGTGTAGTCTTTCTTGCTGTTCTTAGGGTGTGTGAAGACATAAGAAGGATATAACTATAACACAATGTATTCCCAGATACCCTTAATCTTATTTTGATTATAATTTTTATCAAGAGTAACTGTTGAATATAGGAGATCTGGAGTGCAATCCAATATTTCATTCCTGTTAAAACGTGCAATTTGCCTTTCTTAAACATGGTTTTCCTTAAGAAGGTTTATAAATTGATTTCAGTGTATAATGAAAGCACGTATCTTTAAAAATCTCCTTTTAACCAATCAGTATTGCAGTTGCACACTTGCCACAGACAGAAATAAGTATCCTTATTTGAATAAAGGGACCCAACCAGCCAGTTTTTTTTTGGTGGCGGGAGGTGGTACTATGGCCAAGTGCTATAAAAAGTTGTACTGGACCATGCAGTTATAGCCACTTACGTCCTCACAACTGCATTTGTTATTTTTATTATATTTACAGGTTCACCTCCTAAAGGATATTCTCTGGGCAGCTTATAGAGCAGAAAGCAAAACATGGCTATCAGGCTCCTTGCTGTCTTAAGCAAAAGAACTAGCAAAACAGCAAAGATTTGGTCCATGTAAGCTTTAACCTTCCCCCTCTCTGATAGAGGGGAGGATTGGAAATGGCTCAAGGCACCCATCTAGCTACAGGGATTGACCTTAAAGCCTATCTGGGCCTTGTTGTCCTGCGATTCCATTAGAAATATTGAACAAGAAAGGAGAAAGTTTGCCATACAGCACAGAGAACATATGGTGGCAGTGGATTTAGAAATGAACATTACAGCAGCCCTTTAGAAAAACAGAAAAGACATGCCACAGGTGTGAGCATTTACACTTCAGTCACTTGAGGAGAAAATTGATGCTTTCCTCAATTCCCTAATATCATTACAACAGCAAATGAAGCACTCTGGATGGGATACTGCATAAGAACATCTTACAGAGACTTAAGCAGGCCACCCAAGCCATAAGTCAGAAGCCTGAGGATTTGGAACACAGATGCAGATGCCAAAGTATTCCTATTCATGGCATTTTGAAATGGAAGAGGAAAACAGTATTGCAGAATTTCTGGTGTACTGACTGTCTGACAAATTCCAAGAGTTAAGGGTTCTTAGCCTGGAGACATCATAGTTTGCTTTGGACACATCATAATCAAAGAGATGCTGACGCATGCACTACACAAGTCTTGACCTCCCACATTTAAAGGCAGAATTTTTGAGATTTTTCAAGATCTGAGTGCAGAGGTCACTCATAGCTAAACTCAGGGATGTTGAGTGCACATATCACTACTGGCCAGCTGTGAAGTTAGCAGAAACTCAGCTGGTGCTGTTCATGAAGCAAAAGTGATGTCTTCATTGCTACAATTTGAGGGGCAACTAATAAAGACAGCCTAGACAATGGAAAAGAAGAGGGCTGTCTTATGAAAGAACCCTGTGTGCATGCAGTCAACCAGGAACTGTAGTCCTGAACAGAAATCATGCTGAGAGAGCTCTTGATGGCCTTCCATTGCTGAAAACAGTGAGTGAAATGAATGGGAGACTGTGAGTACAGGCTGAGACTTGACATCATAGCAACTGATATGTAGGTAGTAAATCATGCTTACATGGTCTCCAGTGCATGCAGTGATAGCACATATAGACTGAAGTGTATTATCAGTGCAAATGCAGATTGGTTTTATCAAAGTGATGGCTCTATAAGGTCTGAAAATAATAATGCCACATATAAGCAATTTAATGAGGGACAACCTAGTTGTTTTGTTTCTTGACTACCCCAATTTATGCCAAGCAGAAGCAGGTGACTCTTTGAATCGCTGCAAGAAGGAACCTAACTGAAATTCCTTCCATATGCTAGCAGAATATTTTGATGTTGATTTAAAAAATTCTTATTTTTTGTATTTCTATACCACCAGATAGTCAAAGCTCTCTTGTACTTTGTAGGCAATATTAATATGTTATGTCAGTGCCAGACCAGGTAGCAGGACTTGTAAAGCCTTATCGCTGTTGAATACCACCGGGGAGCTTAAAACGTGTACCCTAAATGTAAAGTGGCTGGGCAATCTGGTAAAAAGATGAATGCAAAGGTGAACCAAGGGACCTGGAGGTTGATTGTTTGAAAAAGCAACATACAAGGGAAACTATGGTGTCTATACTTTTACAACCGGAAACAATTATGCACCAAATTCAGGCCAGCAGTTTTTAAAGCCTAAAACCTTGAGGCCTTTAAGAGGGTGGGGGGAGGATGGGCTTAGGGATAGCTATTTGGACACGTGAGGGAACTAACCAACGCCAAAATGGACAACCTAATACAGGATTATATATTACTGGATCCTGAAATGATCATGACACTGCAGAAAGGCCCTACACACTCTTTTCTCCATGACACCATAGCCTTGTACATATCCTGCTCCACTGTTCAGGATGTCCCCAATGCCTTGATGACCAGTAACTCAAGATTTTCAGACCACAGTCCTGTCATAACTACATTTAATGCCTATGGGTAGCAGCCTGCCATATATGAGCCAATCTGGGCTGGACACGGGAGATCTGGCCCAGTTGGCCATGAAGATCACTGGGTGATTTTGAGCCAGTGGCTCACTTTCAACCTACCCTACCTCACAAGTTTGTTGGGAGAATAAAATGGAGCCATCTAGCCATACTGGTTTCCTCACAAAAGGAAAAAGGTGTGGTATAAATGCAATGTAAGCAGCAGCAGCAGCAGCAGCATGGAAGCTTAATCAAATTATCTTAATGAGGTAAGGGACTAGTGAGTCCCTGGGCACTTAAATAGAGTCCAGTAGCCAATATTCCCTTCCTGGGCAAGGTGCTGGTCAATTCCAGACACTCTTCATTGAAACATTATCTAGATCCATCCTGGTTTTGGAATGCAAACTGGCTTGGTTACCCTGTTGCCAGGAGAAGGAGAAAGGAGTGTGACACCATTAAATTTCTTGGACATCCAAGTGGCTGTTGATACTGTCAGGGCTACATGAACCAAAGCACTGCCATGATCTCTTTCAGTTGGCTTGCTTAGTTTGCAAAAAGCAGGAGCCAACAAGAACAGCCAGTGCCCAATAAGAGTGGCATTCCAATCTTGTTAAAGAATGATGCATTGCTCCCATGTTGGCCAAGCCTTATCAGTACCTTGTTGAGAAAGGCAACAATGTCGCAAACTAGTCAGCTGGCTAACAACTTATTGAGAAAGGAAATAGTGTTGCCTTCTTGCCTTTTCTTTGTGATTGTTATGCAATAAGAGTTTTGAGTGTATGTTATCTTCCCCAAAACTTTCCATAACTGCTACATGATTGTGATAATATAAAATCATCCTGTACAGTTTATTTTCTTGTCTTTGTCTGGCTACCTACATGCATGCATTTCCTGATGGTCTAAATAAACTGTAACGTTCTTTTGGTTGTTCACCCCCAGCATACCTGCTTTCTCTGGGTCTTCTGAATGCCATCAACCATGGCACCCTTCCAACTAGGTTTCCTGGTTGGGAGCTGGAGACACTGCGCTGCCGTAGTTCCCCTCCTACTGGAGAGTTGTTTCCACAAGGTGGTCCAGGGATCATAGCTCTGTCCCTGAGCAGGTAGGTTATGGGATTCCATAGAGTTCTTCTCAATTTCCCATTCTGATCAAGATCTCTGTGAAGCCACTGGGGGAGTTGTTTGTCTGGATGCATGGGCTGAGGTGCCGTCAGGATGCAGATGACACAGCACTCTCCTTTTCATGGAATCACTGGCTAGGTGTGATAATGTCCTGGTCAAGGAATGAACAGAGATTTAGTCCAGACAAGACAGTCTGTGGCTTGCCTGTCTGGATGATGATATTTAACCTGCTCTGGAGCAGATGGCATCCCATGCACAGGTTCGTAATTCTAGGGTCCTCTTTGATCCAGGAGTGTCACTAGAGGAAGAGGTGGGCTCTCTAGCATAGGGTACCTTTTATCAGCTTAGGCTGATGAATAACTACATCCTTACATGAACGGAGAGAGCCCGGCTACAGGTTTCCACGTTCAGATAATCTCTCACGTGGATTGCTGCAATGCTGCATTTGAAAACCGTCTAGAAACTTCAGCTGGTTCCACATAAAGCAGCAAAATTGTTAGCCAATGTGAGCATATTATGTCAGTTCTTTACCATCTGCCCTTGCTGCCAGTTTATGCTTAGGACTGATTATAAGAGCTGATTCACAGCTCTAAACAGTTCAAGGCCAAGTTAGCTGAAAGATTGCCTTCTTCCTTATATACCAGGCCCTAAGACAAGGGTTCCCAACCTGGGGTGCCTGCACAGCCAGGGGTGTGAGATGACCTTTCAGGGGGATGCAACAACAAGGAAGGCTGTGTTGTGATTCACCAAAATTGGCAATTTTTTTCACCAAAAATGATCCCAATAATAAAATTATTATTATTATTTTGTTTGCATTTGAATTCAGTTCTCTTTTGTCAATTCAGACAACATCTAGGAATTGCCTGGATCCACAGGCAACTTGTGGATGGGAATCAGCAAGAAAGTTACACACTTTGACAAAATTGTGAATGAGAAGCAGGAACAAAGAAGTCATTGAATTTTATGTTCACAATTGGGGTTGAATTTATTGTATACAATTTTTTTCTAATTGCTTGATTTATATTTGAATTTTATGCACTGGGTTAAAAGTTTATTTTTGAGTTCAATTTGTTTACCCTCAGTACTGTATGTGGTTCAGTTTGTGGTTCAAAAATTATAGAAATCTGACTTCTTCATTTTCAAATGTGGTATTACTTTTGCAGGGGGTGGAAACATAAATAAAACATTTTCTAGGGGTGCGAGCACAGAAAAGTTTAAGAACCACTGCCCTAAGATTATCCTTAGCAGTCCTTCCCCAGGAGGCAAATTAAACTCATTGTGGTGGCTTTCAAACTATACCATCCCAGAAACTGCCAAGGAATTATGTATCAAATTCAAAAGTAATACAAATGACAACGTACATATTTAAAATCTCTCAGAATATGGAAAGGTTCCAAACCAGCCTTGACAGCAACTTAACTCTAAATGAGATTTTGTTTTGAGACAATTCTGTGTATTATACATGTTATTTCTTCACTGTCTGTACCTCTTGGCCCATATTTTTTCTGAGCATCAGTTATACATAATTAAATTCCTGTGGGTTTTCTCTGTGCTAGAGATGTTTAAAGGTGTTTCATTTTGCTGTGAAATATTGAGAGATGAGTAGTTACTTTTTATTGTTTTGGGTTTCATAAAATCTAAGTCCACACCTTTGGGCATGGATATTGTAACTTTTAGTAGTGTGTAAACCGATAGATTTTGGGCTGTTGTAGTTTTAGGTTTGGGCATGGTTGTGAATAGAAGCTGATGTAGTGAGTATGTGAGGTGAGTTACAATCACATGCTTTTAATAATCATCTGAAATGAAGAGCATCTTGTTTTCCTGCTAGATAGCCAACTAAATCCCAAAATTCACTCCAGAGGGGCCACACATACAACTTTACTGCAAGCAGGCTTTGATGGTAGTCAGTGGCTTATCCGTGCTCCAAGCATCACTCTTCTACCTTGCTTGATACTGGATGCCCAACTGAACCACTGAAGTCATCACAAATTCTTTGCACTCACCCAGCTGTCCATCCAAAGTCCAAACAGTGGCCCTTTATTTCAACTGCAGCCAAGTGTACACTATCTAAATCTCAGAAGTTGCCACAGACACATAATGTCATGGAAGAGGTCAGATGCATTTCTGAATCCCAAACCATTCATCTGGTGGCCAAAACCATATGAATCTCCAAATTCACGGAGATCAACTTACTCATTTGGCTTAGCCTAGATGTCCATCTGGTACCTTTAGTACTTTCTTTCACCTCAGTGTTTGTGCCGAACTCACTCAGGGCAAGCAAATGTAATGAATGCAAATGTTTGAGCCCTGTAAACCCTTGCATGTAATTGCTACAATATAACCTGTTCCATCCTTAACTTTCTGCATCAGAAGTAGAGATTATCACTATAGAAAGAAAAGAAAAGAAAAGAAAAGAAAAGAAAAGAAAAGAAAAGAAACCCGAAGTAAGATGCTGTCCAATTCAAGGGCTGGCTTAGCCTGGTCATTTGACACTTTGCTGGGGGAACGAATCAAGAGTAACCACGTGCATCCTGGACACAGGGCATGAGACAGACTTTGCCATTCCGCTGAGTGTTGGATTAGGCCCCTTGCAATCGAGTAGAAGGCCATCATTTCTCAAGCTCTTCTCAGCAAGCTGAAGGCCACCCCAGCCTTAGCACACTTTCCGATAGTTTTTTTGAATCTTTTTTTTTTGGTTTGGGGGAGCGCTGGGGTAGTTCACTACACTCTCCGTTGAAACTCAATAACCTCCTTGCCATTCTTTTGGTAGATGCTGAACAATCCTTGATATCAGTTATTTCTTTCTATTTTATTCCAATGCTTTCCTTTCAGGTATTTTTTCCAATCAAAATGTGCTCCTTGTGAAAAGTGTACCCCACTATTTTAAATCCAGGGATGGGAAAACAATCACTCGCCCCCTTTATTCCCGCCTCCCCACCTGCCCCATGTGTCAGGAAACTAGATAACTACTGCAAGATTGAACTGCACTCTCAGCTCTGCAACCCTGGTCAGAAACATGGGGCTAAAACATTTCCTTATTTTGCCTCTTTGAAATACAGGTAAAACAAAAAGGATTTATTGCATTTACAACTTTTTGTCATGAAATACAGGCTGATTTAGAAATAACATGAATTCCTCTCTTTGCTGCTGCCTTTTGCTTTTGGGTGGCTGTGCCACTGTAAAATCTTGAATTTCTCCACTGCTTTCTGCGAGGAGCTTTCATTTCTGTCATAAGAAATGTCTACTGAAATGAACCCAGAATTTCCTTTTCTAGGGCCCTAACTGACCTGCAACTGTTCACAAGTAGCAGTATTCCCTAAGCTTCAGTATCAACTTCCTGACACAATTTGATCCATCTGAAAACTTTCCCCTTTGAAGTAATTGGTTAATACTTTTTCAAATGACAGATTTTTAAAAAATAATTATTGTAATTATGTTTTTTATGCTATCTGCTGACTTATGAAACTTAATTGTATTCTGCTTTGGAAATTGACGTGAATGAAACAGGTTAAAAATAGCCTTCCTAAACAAATGAACAAACAAAACAAAAATGTCAGCAATACATATGGGAAAGTATAAAAATTAATAAAAATTTGGTAGAAACCACACAAATCTAATCCACAACTGATTGTCTAAACTTGCCACTGGCCACCCAAATGGACTGTTACTGGGAAAAACAATAGAAAGCCAGCCACTCTCCTGGTTATAATCTTCCTTGAATGTACAAATAAATAATGAATTTTTGAATGTGCTTCTAGACTGGGCCCTTATTGATTGTGGAATTGCTCTGCATCATTCACAGAACATTACAGGCACACCAGACATTATCATCTTCAATTTGCGATCCTCTCCGTTTTCCTACCATATTCTTTCCTTACCAAGAGAAACCCATTAAGGAGCAAAGAGTACATAGTCCTTTTGATTGTTACCACTAGGAACCCTCTATCTAGAGGTGTCCTGGAAATTTAACAACTGAGAAAGTTCCAGCAGAACCTTGAATAGGTTACCATTGTAAAGAGGCTCGTATTTACAGCCAGCATCCTCAGAAACGGCTCATTTCAATGAATAATAGGGAAGATTGCCTATAGCAACGCTCCAGGAAGGAAGTATTGATGGCCAGATGCGTTTCTATATTGCCCCTCAGATGGTAAAAGATGACATAAGGCACATTTTGAGCACCATGCAAAATCAGAGATATCTCTTAAACATAATTCAAGTGCATATCTAGATGTGAGGGTAGCACAGCATGAAGTAATTTTAGTCACTCTGCATAATGAAGTCACGTACTCTGTTAAACACCACTTTGCAGTGCTTGGATTCATACTAGAAATGTACTGCCCTGGAAGAAAATCCCCGTACTTACAGATCACATATACAAACAAGACACGCAACAAAATGTTATAAGTAGCATGTAACACACTGCTCTACAATGCTCCATTATATTCCTCTTTCTCCTCCTGTTTTCATTTTCCTCCTTCCAGCACTCATTCCCTCGGGGGATTTCTCATACTTTGGAAAATGTGGAGGCTCCTCAGAGCCTCTTGATACCGCCCTGTTGCACATGGGGATGCTGTTTCGACCACATAAAGACTGGCGCTCTCACTTGAATATCAGAAATACAGAATGTCATTTTTGTGACCAGTCTTTTGAAGGATGGAAACTGTCCCTAGACTGTTCAAGAGGAAAAGGAGAACTCCTTTGCTTTGCATTTTATGTAGTTTGTAAGTGCTAGTATCAAGTACGCCAGCTTTGCAATGGTGTATCCATCTGATGCCATTCACCAAAGGAAGATCCCAGTATGAAGCTGCCATTGTGGACTTGACTAGCAATTTTAACACTGTGCAGTAGTCTCAACAGACTGGGAATCCCAAGCTTACTAAAAAAAAGCAACTGTTGGTGTTGAGGATCTTGCCATTACCATTAATTACCGTAGAGTGCTAGTCGGGAGTAGGGCCCATGCCTGCTGATTGCTGCTTCTTCATTTGATTGGATTTGGTGTTCATTGCCATGCGCCAGATAATAGCTGTTTGAGGGTTCCTTGTGGAACCTCCAGACAGCGGGCCCTGAATGTTGTGTGGAAGGGGAAAATGGATCTTTATTCGTCTTTAAAAATTACAGCCCCCATTATAACGCCC
The DNA here is from genome assembly GCF_004798865.1 of Varanus komodoensis. Lineage (NCBI taxonomy): Eukaryota > Metazoa > Chordata > Lepidosauria > Squamata > Varanidae > Varanus > Varanus komodoensis. The sequence goes on along the minus strand of NW_025335587.1, from coordinate 2,563,954 downwards.
TTCAGATCTTAGCTCAGTATTTAAAGTAGCCGTTGTTTCAGATAGCTGCTTGTCAGATCAGCCCCTTTTGCATGGAACTCCTGGTCTGGCTATTCCATTGTCAGCCTGCAGTGCACAGATTTTCCAGGTATGGGAGGAGGGCCTGAAAAACTAGGAAAGAAGCCACTGATTGTACATGGCACTGTGCTGGGGAGATAGCAGGCTTCTGTGTGTGCATTGCACAACCTTCCAACAAGTTGTGCCTTGTTCTTCTCTCAATGCTGCTAGTGTGTGTTCGGCTGCTCCATCCCAGCCCTAAAGATAACATACATTTCCAGGGGAAGCTATACAACCACCCACCCACCAGCTTTGTTGGCGGGAAAGCCCAGCTCCTGGTTCCACCCACCCTTCAGCTCTGGGATCTCAGACTAAACTAACCTGAGGGGTCATTCAAAGTTTACTTTCTCAGAGCTGTAAGCAGGAGCTCACAAATGCTTCAAGGGTCTTTACATCTTAAACAGCTGTGCCCCAAATGTGGGTGTCTCATCTTCTCAATTTCTGTTTGCATTGGAGGGTGAAGGGCTGGAGGGGGGCGGGTGCCTCCACCTCACCCTCCCTGCCTCAGGAATGTGCAGGACAGCAATCCTCTTAGGAGAGCTGATCTAGAAGGCCACACCCCCTTTGACAACTCTCAACTGGCAGCCTCAGGAGCTTAGGCTACAGATAGCCATTTGCTTCCAGGGAAGTCTCAGCTAAGAATATTCCTTGAGCAGGCAGATGTCACCTATTTCAAGACAAATGCATTCTGCAGGCTCCACTGTCCCATCATCGCATCTACTGTTTTTGTAAAGTTGATCTGCTGATGCAGGAATACTTCATTCAGTTACTGAAGGGGAACCTGCAGGTTTGTTGGAGAAAAGGGTGTCTTTATTCACCTCTGTAGTGGGAGTTGGGATTCTTTGTGCGACTTACCTGTTGCAGTGCTTGTGCGGCATTCCTTGGAAGCTGGAGCAGGAGCTTCTCTCATTTTAAGACTGCAGGATCTAACTGGACCTTCCAAGCTGTCTCACTCGCTTCCTATCAAACCTTGATCACAAGTGCAGGTGTTTCCTGTGACTTCACAGATGAAGAAGTGTAGCAGCTTTTGTCCACAAAGAGGTGAACTCTGTGAAACACCGGTAATTGTCTGAAAGCCCTCAGGATCCTAGTCCAAGGACTGTTGGGTGCTTTCTCTTTCTCTCTCAGCTGAAATCACACATCTATGCACTAATTCTCCTGGTATGTGGACATTGCTGGATGTTAAAGAAAAGAGCTACTGATTCTAAGGTGCACCAAGCCCATAAGAAATTAATGTCATTGAAACTATAATCAGGGCTTGGATACTCTGTGAGTTCACATGAACGTCTTGTTGCACAGAATCTAGACATTAATAGAGAACTTCCCACACGCAAACCATTATGGCAAAAGCAGATGGTGCAGCTGCTACATCAGTACATGGCAAATGAAGCAAGTCGCTCCTATTGTCCAGTCCGACAGTAGCAACATAAGCTCTCTGTACTGCCATCCCCAACAGATCATGTTTCTTTTTCACGATTGTCCTCGGCCATCATCCTCTTCCTCAATCTATTTTAATTTCTATTTCTGTTTCCTCTCTTGCAACCAAAATAAATAAACCTGCATTCAGAAATGTTGTGTCTGTCAGGTGAGCAGAGGAAGATAACTGCTCAAATTGGGATCTAGTCCTTGGCAAGGTTTTCCATAACTTATGAAGACTGAGTTTTTTTGAGTTCAGAAGGATGTGTGTCTATAATCGATTCCATCATTCCCTTTCCATTTTTTAAAAAATATTGTTCATTTAAGCACATCAGGCAGTGTTTTCCCATAACAATCCTGGGGAATATTTAAAGCTACTCTGGATAACAATGACAAATTGGAGAGGTGTGCTGTGTAGAATGGGCACAAAGGGACTTTCAGACTGGAATTACTACTGGAATTACCTTGACCCCATACTTGAGCATTCTTATTTTTCCTTCTTTTCACTGACAAACTTCAGAATTGTTTAAGTGCTGCACCCCAACTGTCACTCAGAAGTCCACAGAGTCCAGGCACTGATTAAAATGCTGTATGAAGCTGCTTTATCCTAGGTCAGTCCATCGCTCTTGTCTTTTGACTGGATGTACATCTTCAGCATCTCCAAAAGAGGCTGCCCCCAGCCCTGCTATTGGAATCTCAGCGAACAAACCTGAGAGCTTCAGCATACAGAGCATGAGTTCTGCCATTGACTCTTCTCTCTGTAGCACACACTGGGAATTTGGGGACCTCCAGGGGTTGTTATGGGACTGCAGGTGGCACAGTGGTTTAAACCGCTGTGCTGCTGGGCTGGTTGATCGAAAGGTTGCCGGTTCAAATACGGGGTGAGCTCCTGTACTCTGTCCCAGCTCCTGCCAACCTTGCAGTTCGAAAGCATGCAAATGCAAGTAGATAAAAAGGTACCACTTCGGTGGGCAGGTAACAGCGTTCCGTGCACCTCCGTGTTTAGTCATGCCGGCCACATGACCCCGGAGACTGTCTGGGGACAAACACTGGCTCCCTCGGCCAGGAAACGGAGATGAGCACCGCCCCCTGGAGTCAGGCATGGCAGGACCTAACGTCAAGGGGAAACCTTTGCCTTTAGGGGTTGTTATGCAATATCTCCCACAATTCCTGACCATGAGTCATGCAGGCTGAGGCCACAAGAAGCTGAAGTCCAAGCCCGCTGGACATCGCGCACCTCTGTAGGAAATAGCTTCAGTACAAGCTGTGTGGGGCATTTTGAATCCTGGGGGTTAGACTTAGGGTTAGACTATTGACATGATTGCAATTTAAGTTGGACTGCCATTGGATGCAACCCCCAAACCTAAGCGCTCTTTAAGCCAAGAAGGGCTGCAGAGCCTGTACACCTTACAAGGCACATTTTACAGAGCTGACACTCACCCGGGCTTACACTTTCAGCTCTAAATACTGAGTCTACGTTTAGTCTACTTTTATCAGTAAGAGAGGCTGACCAAGGACTTGCATGCATATCTGCAGAAACGTGGGTGTACTGTGATTCCTTATGTCTGCATGGAAATTTCTTTTCAGAATGAAATGCCAGGGAGCAACTTAACCTGAAAAGTGTGACCAAACCTTAGATGCATGGGACTTGCTATTGTTTCATTACTACAGAGAGATGAACTTTGCACATGCTCAGATTTGCTCTGTTACTTGCTTCATGTTGATTTATGAAGTTTAGGGATGGCTAACTAAGGGAATCCCCTCAGCAACACTCTTCTCTTGAGGATATTGTAAAGAAAGCTCTTAAAGGTCATGTTTTTTGATGTCCTTTGACTCAGATGTTGGATCCTACTCTATCCTGTTCCGCCCCACAAGTGCTATCATATGACATTGAAGAGAAAATTAGTGCAGGATTCCACCCTTTCCCTCTATGGTTCCTCCATTTTGCTATCCCTACATGGGTTTTTCCTTCCTTCTTTTTTTCTTTTTACTTTTTTTGTGAGAGAGACACACTTGGAATTAGAGTGGTTGTGACATTTAGGTTGCAGGCCATTGTGTGAGACCCTGAAAGTTTAAAAAACAAGTGCCATAGAACTTGGAGGGCTTAAAGCAGCCCCCTTTGTGGAGGAAAGGATGGAGTTTTGATTCGGGACAATGGTGTTTCTCAAATTTCTTCCCAAAACCTGCACCCCATCTGTGATTTGAATGCAATCGCTTTTCTCTCACCCTGCAATTCATTTGGCAAAGACGAAGCAGATGCAAGAGACGGGGGCTGAATTTTAATGATTGGGTTTTACCTGAAACAAAACAAAACAAAAACAAAACAAAACTGAAAAAGGAGAAAGAACCCGGCAGATCCTTTTGAGAAACAAAACAAACTGCATGTTTGAAGTTAGAGAGAAGGGTAGGGTTAATATATAATATCATATGAAAGGGCTCTGATCATTAGGCGCCGAGGAGAGCTCTGCTAATGAGCCTCTCACAAATGAGGGAAGTGCTGCTTTTCCTTGGGTTTTCTGCTTGGCTTGCCACAAAATTGCCTACCTGGGGTGGTGTGGTTGGGTGATTGCACAGTTTGTACCCACATGAGAAGATGGGGGCAGCCCCCCATTTTGAGTCCCTTGGCACAATCCCAGATGTTTCAGGTTTCTGCTGATGTCTTTCATTTGATTTTTAACAATGCCAGGGATTTTTTCCCCCTGTGGTGGACCACTAACACTAGATTGTGTCCCGGTTTTGAGTTTCTTGATCTGGCAACAGTGTCTGATGCTGCATATGACAGCTTTTATGTGTGTATGAGGGACAGGCTTCCACAGTCTAAAGTGAGCCAGAGAATTCCAGGCCCTTGCATTATTATTTTTAATGCCAAAACTATGTGAACTAAAAATAGAAGTACCTCTGAGCATATACAGAGTTTTCTTTCACTACTGTTCAAAAAACTGACCCCATCTGGGAGTAGGAAAAGGGATTCCATGTGGGCTTCTCTTCTTATTATATTAAATGTTCCTCTAGCCTCTTCATCTCAGAACCACTTTCTTAGCTTATAACTTATAACTGTACTGCACCTCCAATAGGGAAGGGCAAAAACTTCAAGCAATGAATCCAAAAGTAGATGCTACAGTAGAGACATTTGAGAGAGATGCAAGGGATGGAAAATGTTGGTTGGCTTTTTTCCAAATACGCAGTAGATCCACGTATCAAACAGTGCTTATTCTCCTGGTCTTTCTCCCCACTTTTTGAATCTAGGATAACCGAATGCCCTCAAGATGTTTCTGACTTCAATCCCCATCATCCCCAATGAGTATAAACATTGGATGTGCCAGCTGAAGAAATGAGGTAGTAGTCTGAAGTGTGCCAGGTTGGAGAAGGCTGGTATACTACAAATGCAAAGGGTAACAAGTGTGGAATTGACTCAGTCCTAGGACAGCTCAATGAACAAAGCAATCTTACAGTTCTGTTTAGTGACCATACAGGTAATTTTTGTTATTCAGAGATGTAGTGTAAAAGATTTATAAAATCGCCAAAACTATACTTTGAATAGAAATTGAATCTCATTTGAACACAAAACAAGGAAAAGGCAATCATATTTTTGTTTGGTTCTAGAAAAGATTTACTTCTTTTTAAATAAGTATTCACCCTATTTTAAAAATATCTTGCAGATATGTAATATACTTTTAGAACTCACTGCCTTAGCAAATGGAAATAAAATGGCTGAGTGTGTTCCTAAAACTGCTGAGGTAATTTGGGAAATATTGGGAAATATCGATTCATCTGAAGAATTTTGAACATTGTCTCCTCATGCACCCCAGATTCTGAGTTAGAGAATACCTGCAAGCCCTCCTGTTTCTGCAGCCTCGGTCCACATTTCCTGCAGACATCTCTGAGCACTGTCCTCCCTTTGACTCATGCTCGCCCCGGTCTACACCTGCAAGGACATAAAGGGTTGCCTTACACAGAGTCAGAGCCACCCTGGCTCTTTAATGTGAACCTTGATCATAGCTCCGTCCTTTCTGAGCCTTGTACCCAGAACCCGTCTCATCAAAGACACCGAGGACTGGAAGCACATGTGTTTTTACCATGCCCAGCTCTGCCATTGGGCAAAGTGAGAAACGTGCCTCAGGTGGCAGACACAGGGGGGCGGCACCAGCTCCCCAGTCATTCCTCCTGAGCTCTGGGCTGTTCCTCTCTGTTGGAAGGTGAAGCTGCACGTGTCCCGTGACTTGCCCTGCATTTAGCCTGCTGCACTTCAGAGCTTTGCCCCAGTGCCAGTGTTGCGGGTCCAGATGGCTTCTGTGCGTGGAATGACGGTAGGATGCGGAGACGGGACAGGACCGGACGGACTGCATCTTGTTCTTTGCTTTAGGCTGCCAAATGCCTTAAGCTGCCTCTCTCCACCCAAGCAGTGCGCGTTGCCTTCCCCCTGCCTGCATTCCACATGTTCTCTCCTAGCTTGGATGCTTCGCTTTGGCCCTTCAGATTTCACCCTGACGAAGAGGACAAGGAGCATGGGGACCCCGGCTGCTGTTTCAGGTAGAAGACTTGCCAAGGTGGGCCTTCACTTTCACCCAGGAAAGCCATTCTTAATGCCTCTACTCCAGCTGCTTTGGATGCATCTGATGCTTCAGCAAAGCTGGAAGAAAAGAAAAGAAAAGAAAAGAAAAGAAAAGAAAAGAAAAGAAAAGAGCGGGGTAGTGGTGGACGCCAAAGAGAGGCCAGCGAAGCTCACAGCCAATTCCCAGCCTTCGCTGTAATACTTTGTACCCAAACTGTTGCTTCTGTTCCACCTTCAAGCGTGGATAGCTTTGTAGTTCTCCCAAACACGCACACCCCATTGTGTTCTCACAGAGCTTTTGCTCCCCTCCCCTCCTCCCACTCCGCCCTATTCACATTACCTCAAAGTGCATTTAAGCATCAATAAGGTGCGAAGGGAAAATTGTCTGTCACTTTAATCCAGGCCTGAGGGGCTGGGAAATAAAAAAGGGAGAGAAAGGGAACGGTTCTTTAAGAGCCTAAAAATCCATACAATAGCTGTGGGAATGCTGGTCAGGCCCTTTCCTAGCCCTTGCCTCCCTGGTGATCCCTCAATTAGCACGCAGGGCCTTCTTCTATAGGAACACTTGTCTTTCAAGGTGAGCCTGTTTGTTTCAGGGGGCTCTTTTCATTTTTACCAAGTTTGCCCCTCCAGAGAAAGCTGGGGCAAGGCCCCTGCGGACTGCCAGGCCTGGGGAGGAATTTGGGAGAGTCAAGGCAGAAGGGCCCTCCAACCCCCACCCCCCCAGAGGCTGGTGCGGGTTCGTCATGGTGGCAGCAAGACACTTGTGGGGCCTCTGGGTGTTTTAACAAATAGAATTAAATACAAGCCACATGCCGTCCAGAACTATTTATATCAGGGGGAATTTTTCTGTGGAGATGGTTCTTCCTAGTATACACCTGTTGCTGTTTCTGCGTCCAAAGCCTGGTTTGGTGATGAACTTGTATTTGGAAAGAAGCAGCTGAGAGGAAGTTCATGAAGACTGATTAACTGGTGTTGCTAATACATGAAATTGGTCACTGCATATTATTCAGGACTGAAGCAGGGTTGTTCCCTTTGAATATTGATCGCTTTTATTTCAAAGCAATCAGTGTGGATCCGGATCTCTTGATTTTCGAGATGAGTATGAAGATGGTTTCCCAAGCAAGATGGGTTGCTGGTCCTATGCAAGGAACATAAAATGTTCATTTTAAAAAGACAGTAGCAAGAGAAGGGAATATTTACTTATTATATTTCTATACCACCCAATAAAGGAAGGCATTGAACAGATCCAGAGGATGAATAGGTGAATCACCAAAAATCTATCAACCAGCAATTCGATTTACCAAAAAAGAAAAAAAAAAAAACACACACACACACATTTGTGTGTATGCTTAAACACGTTAATGTTATACCTGCAGGTGCACTCTAAACAGAGCCAGCCCTGGTTTTCTGCATTCCAGGAGTTCCTGGAATGGGTAGTGATTTAAGGGAAGACGAAAATGTTCTAGAAATGGTCCTAGTCCCAGGATGCTGGACGAAAGGGGACAGCAGGGCAGCAGCAGGCTTTGCGGGTCCTTTAGGGAAGGATCTCGAGGGAAGGAGAGGTGAAAGCAACGCTCATTTAATGAGCGCGGAACCAGGAGAATCCCAAAATGTGCAGAGCCCTCTGGGTCAGGGTGACCGACGGCTGCATCTCTCGCTGCCACCCCCCCCCCCCCCCTGCTTCGCCGCCGCCGGACAAAGGCAGGGCATCGGCTGGGGCAGAAACCGGCCCCGCGCCCGTTCCGCGGGAGGACGCGTCTCCGGGCGCCACCCACCCCGCGGCTCGGGATCCCGTCTCCGCCGAGCAGGGCCGGGCCTCGCCCTCGGGCTCCGGGCTCGAGCTGCCCCCCGGGCCGCGAGGGGCGGCGGCGCGGAGGCTGCGCGGGGCGCGGGCGGGGCGGGGCTGGCGGCGGAGACCGGCCGCTCTCCGGGCTGCCGGGGCCGCGGCGAGGAGCGCCGAGACGGGGGAAGCGGCGCCGGCGCGCCCGGCCGTGGGGCGCCCGTTCTCCGGGGACCGCGGCCCGCCGCCGGAGCCTGCCCTGACGGGGCCACCGGGCGACTGGCGGGGGGGCGGGGGCGAGCGACCGGACGGGCTCGGCTCTCCAGCTGCCTTCGGGGAAAAGGGGGGGGGGCGGAGCGAAGAGAAAAACGAGACGGCGAAAACAAGCCCGTTGAATTAAAACTGTTCCTTAGTAACTTTTAATTAGCCCCTTCGATTTAATTAGCAAAGTTGAAACATGCAATTAAAATTAGCTCAGTTTAGCAGGTCTGCAAGAGAGAACGGGGGTGGGGTGGGGAGAGGAGAAGCGAGGGCAGGCAGGAGGGAGCGCAGCAGGGCGGCCGGCAGAGGGAGATCGAGGAGGAGGAGGAGGAGGAGGAGGAAGGCCACCGCGCCGCGTGATCGCCTTCTGCGCGCGGCGGCGGCGGCGGCGGGGGAGCGGGAGAGGCGACCACTCGCCTGCCCCGCGGAAGCGCGCTGGGGCTCGTCCGGGGCGCTCCCGGGGGAGCCGCTCAACCCGGAGGCGCGCCGAAGGGGGAGCTCCAGCGCCCCGTGATGCGGCCGCAGAGCCGGCCGGGCCGTGCGCGCTGCAGCGCCGGGGGGCGCGGAGCTGCGCCCGCCTGGCGGGGAAGGGGCGACCTGTCCCGCGCGCACGTCGTGGCCGCCCCGGAGCCCCGGCACCGACCGGCGGCCAAGCGCTCGCCCCGCCGGCCCCGCCGGGAGCCGCCCTGGGCGAGGAGCGCGGCGGCGCTGGAGGCGGGAGGATGCCCGCGCCCGCCAGCACCTGCGGCAAGGGATATGCGGGGCACTGTCCAAGCGAGGCAGCGAAAGGTGTTCCGGGGCACGGGAGGCAGCGGGTTAAAAATAATCCCAAGCGCTTTCGAACTGGATCTGTGACCAGGCCAGCAAGATCTGGTTTGAGTTGGGGTCTCTCTCTCTCTCTCTCTCTCTCTCTCTCTCTGTGTGTGTGTGTGTGTGTGTGTGTGTGTGTGTGTGAGGGAGAGGGAGAGGGAGAGGGAGAGGGAGAGGCCAAATTATCCCAAGTTATCTGGTCAGAGGATTGAAGGTGGTCAAGAAAATGCCAGTTTAAAAATAAAGGAAGAGGTATCCGGAAAATTACAGGCATTAGTAAATGGTTGGAAAGCATTATTCAAGATATAGAAGAACAAGCCTTGTTGGGGAAGAAACAGCATGGCTTCTTCAAAGAAAAGTCCTGCATCACCACTGACATTTCCGAATGTTATGTATGTGTCATGAAGGAGGGCAAGATGATCAGTAGAAATTATCTGTTTGGGCATCCCTGAAAGTGGTCCTGTTTAAAACAGTCACTAGTGCTACTGAATAAAATTGGAAGCAAGAGGTTGGGTTTTCTTACGGATTAGTGTGGGGGTGGGAAATGTGTACCTCTCTAGATGTTGCCGTACTGCCATTGCTATTGCTTTAGCCATGGTGCTGAGGCTGATGAGTGGTGGGGGCCAACAAGGTCTGATGGCCACAGTGTTCCCACTCTTAGATTAGGAGCTGCCTGGTTAAAGAACTGGAAGCCAAGAATAGGAATTAATGGGCAGTTTTTACAGGAAGTGAAGAAAGGCAGGGTATCTTCCAGTTACGTGTACTAGGACCAGTGCTGTTGGACTTTAATCATTTTTCCAGATTCAGCAGTGGACAGTGAGATATGCATTTACTGAAATTTATTTCTTACCCACCTTTCAGGGCAGACGCTCTCCCAAGGCAGTGCACAGTAATATAGTGCTTAAAAGCAGTATTACATTGAGCATGATAAAAGCATAACACAACTGGCAAGAATACAATGAAAGCAGCAGTAAAACCAACAACAAAACCAGCAAGAAAAGCAGAAATAAATCCAATTATAATAGGAGAAGTTGAGGGTAAGATCATATATTTTCAAGGGTTTCTCAAAAGCCTACAAAATATGTAAACTAATATTGCATGATTAAGGGAAGCAAATTATTCACAAAGCTCAACGCTCATGCAGACCATCGAAAAGATCCAAAATAGCATGCATGGAACTGGTGACTGGTAAATGTGATTGCAGAATCATTGTAGAGTCAGTCATACATGCTGGGACAAAACAACCTAAACCAAACCTTAGGAAGAATATTCGGATACACCAAATATGCTCCGATGGACTCTGATCTGGCTTTTGCTTTCCAGGAAAACGATCATGACGCTGTGGTGCACAGCTTGCTTTCAAGAAAGAAATTTCCAGGGTAAATGTGAGGAAATTCGTTGAATATGAATTTGCCAGTATTTATGGTACTTTTTGGAGTGCACCACCTTGGTGGCTCTTTTTAGCACATAAGATGGGATATAAATAGTCCAGTAAGCTATACTACTTTTTGGGAAAATTTGTCATACTCTTTGCAGTTCTGAAACAGACAACAAAAATACACAGAATGAAGCAATCAAAATTATGAAAGCCTTAGTGAACTTTACCTACAAGGAAAGATTAAACCTACTGCTTTTTTCTTTAGTTGAGATATATTTGTTTATTTTTAGAAAAAAATGAGGAGTAAGGAAACACATGGCAGAGGTCTATAAGAACAAGAACAGCCTGAAGAAGGTGGATGAAGAGCAAGTAGACAGAGATACTTTAGTACAGCTAGAACTCAGGATCATCCAAAGAATTGGACGGGCAGCAGTTCAAAGCAGACAAAAAACCCCCTTCACTCAGTGCCCGATCAGCCTTCGAAACTCGCTGCCACAGACGGCTGACCCTCTCTGTCTTGGGTGGCTTGACAGAGGATCGGACAATTCCATGGAGGATCTGAGGATCTCCATCAGGATAGCTGGTTCCATGGCTAAACCCCTGGCAAAGGCAGCTTGCCTCAGAGTGTGACAGCTGCCCGGGACGCAGAGCGATGTTGCCTTTGCTCCCAGTTTGCGGCTTTCTTCGGGGTAGTCTGTTGGCCCTTGTCCGAAACTGGGAGCTAGACTGCAAGCAGGATGCTGCAGGCACAGATGGTAGGGCAACCATGGCCAGACATTGGAAGGGAAGGGTTTCAAGTTCCATCATGCACAGCCCATGAAGGTGGGTGGGGATTATGGGGATTGTAGTCGATGCCCATCAACTCGGGCCCAGGCGGAGGTGGACTTGGCCTTTGACTCTGCTTTTCCTGGTTCCTAGCCATGTAGTGGTCAAGCCTTTATCTGTTTTCAAGGGGCGTGGACAGCCACCCCCACGTTGTCCGAAGCCCCATGGCAGTCCGGTGGACTTTGCGATCAGAATAGCCACTGATCTTCATGAAGCCATTCAGTGGGACGTGTCTGAGGAAATATTTCTTTTTTTATAGGCACATACATGCTCTCCTCTGTCTGGGGCAACGTATGGGGAAAGGTGTAAGCAGAAATGCCCCTGGCTGGCAACGGTCTCCCCTGCCCTCTGAGTGGGACTCAGCGCTGACCCTTTAACGCTAAAGACAGAAAAGGACCAGAGAACTGGAGGCAGGAAGGTTTGCAACGTTCTGACACCAGTAAGAGCTTTTGGAAGCAGAGGCCAGGAAGCTTCACCTACAAGCCCTGCTTTGTCTCGGCTGAACTAACCGGACTATCCCAGGAGAAACAGTGCTTGTCTGGAAGACTGTTGGCAGCTTGAGGGGCTCCCAGCGATCCTAAGCAGATCCTTAGCCTGGAAGTCGTTCCAGAGGAATAAGTGGCTAGTTCCCATTGAGACCTGGTGTCTTGACTGCATTTAAAGCATTTTGCCAAAACAGTGCATCTTTCAGATCCAGCGCCTGTTGAAATAAAATAATAATAATAATAATAATAATATAATATTATCTCGGCTTAACAGGGTTGTGGCTGGAAATTCTTGGAAAGGGAAGGAAGAATAGTGACAGGCGGGAAGTTGGCTTGGAGGCAAAGACCCGGCAATCCTTCTCGAAGCCGTCCTAGGTTGCAGCTACCCTATAGTTTGGGAGCAAGACTTCCCACACTTGAAAATGGGGCTTTACGAGACAAAACCAAACCCTTAACATCCATCCAGCTATCTAACCATCTGTACGATTTCTTTTCTCGTTTGAGTGTCAACTGAACTTCCAGGTTAGAAGCCTGTGTGTGGAAGGTTTAAAAAAAAATTAGAAGGAGAAAGACGCTAGGGAGGGGGTGGGTAAGGTAATTTTCATTCTTGTAATATTGGTTTGGGGATAATTACTTTTAATGTCAAAAAGATTTAGTTTAATATCATCTCTATTAGGCTGCTGGGCGGATAATTAAAAGTGAAGCTGATAGCAGGAGGGAAAACAGATGGGATTTGCTTACTTTGATTCAGTAGGTAAATAATGAAAAAGTCAGTGACAAAACCCCCTCGAACAATTGAAACCTTAAAGATCACTAACATTATTGGAAGCACTTGGAAAAGTGCCTCTTTTAGAGGAGCCCAATAAATATATACCAAACGAGAACTATATTTCTCTGGAAAGCTCGCATTTCCGCTCCCTCCTCCGCCCCCAGCCCCGTGGAAGAGATGGCCCTGCCCCGCCCGCCCTCACTAGGAGACAGTAGAAATAATCTTTTAATTAAGATTTTGTTAGTGCAAATAGGAATGTGATTCCCATGATCGGAAACTCTGGCAAAAAAACTAAACTAAACTAAACTAAATTGGCACTTTCGAAATCATTTGAATAAATAAATAAATAAATAAATAAATAAATAGAATCTATATTGAAGGGGCTTTAAAAAGTCTGTTTAGGTAAAGCACGGCCATATCCAGGTTTTATGGCATGAGAAATGTTTGGGGGGGCGGCTTCGGGATTCCAGCAATGAAGGTTTGGCTGCCCGGCCGCCGTCTGGGCGCAGAGACCACTCAGCGAGCAGGACTGCCCTCCAAGTCGTTTGTTCCCAGTGCAGGCCGTAAGACCTCCCCCCCAAAACCCGCCCAGTGGGGGAACGCCACGACGGGAATGCCCCCTTTTAAAATGCACCAGGTCGCACTCTCCCGGAGGCTTCGCAGTCGCGATCCGTATGCAGGGCAGCTCAGAGGCTTTGGGGGCAGTCATAGCCATAGTCATAGTCACAGTGAGCCAGGGCCAGTCCTGCTTGGCTTAATTACCCTTGCTAATGATGCCAGCCGGCCAGATCGTACTAGAAGCGGCGCTTTGCACGCGGCGTCTTGCACCTTCCGGTCGTAGACGGGGCAGGCGTCTGCTCGCCCTGCTCGCCCTTGGCGGCTCGTTCGCTCCAGGTCTGCGCAGCGCGCGGACCGGCATCCCGCGCAGGGGGCGCGCTGGCCTGGGCAGCCGCGGGGGCGCGCTCTCGCCCCGGGCTGCGGGCCACGAGTCTTGCCCCCCTTCCCCTCGGCCCGCCCCCCCGGGGGGCAGGCGGAGCGCCTGCCGC
>NW_025335587.1:2535118-2550433 GCF_004798865.1 Varanus komodoensis | reverse complement strand
CAGCTGGCGGCCGTGCGCCCGGAGCGAGCCGCCCCGCGCCCTGGCGGGGCTGCGAGGGCCGAGCACGGCCGGGCAGGCGGCCCGCCGGCGCCCCTTCCCTTCCCCGCCCCGGCGCGGCGCGGCGCGGCTCCTGCTTCCTTGGCTCTGGCCGCCGTCCTCGCAGGCAGGAGGGCCAAGCCGGCCAGGGCAGAGGCAGGCGGATTCCGGGAGCCGGACCGCGAGCCAACTAGGGCTGCCCGAGAAGGGGGAGAACCCTCGGATCCGCGCGGGCGGGCGGGCCGGCGAGCGCACCATGCCGGGGCTGCTGGCGGCGACCTTCCCGGGCGTGGGGCGGGAGGGGCTGGGCGCAGGAGGGCCGCTTCCGAGGGAGCGCTCGCAGCTTCGCGCATCCGTCCATGGGCGCAAGTCCGGTCACCCGCGGGCTCTTTTTAGACGTTCCTGTGCGAGGCAAACAGCAAGGCAAAAAGCGGCACATCAGACCTCAGACCTCTCCACGGCGACCCGTTCGGTCCCGCTCCCGGCCCGCAGCGCGCGCAGCCCGACCGTCCCTGCCCGGCCCCGGGGACGCGCCCCTCCGCGGCTCCAGAGGCCGCCCCGCTCGCCCGAATTCGATGCGGACAAGCGCGGAGGCGACGCGCAGATTTGAAATGCACCGTGCGAGTGTGTAAAGAAAGGACGAGATCCACCAACTACTTAACGTGTAGTTACGCATCTTAAACCTGCTCCCAGAGCGGCACTCGCCTGGCTAGGGCCTATTCGGAGGTGGCTCCGCTACTTGGAAGCAGGGAGCGCTGCTGAACGGACGGGCATTTGACGGTTCTCTACCCAGGCGAGCGGTTGTCTGGGCTCCGAGTCTTAATGGGACAAGAGGCAGAAAGCTCTGCTCCTTGCCGAGCAGCTGCGAGGAACTGCTCGTTCGTCTGGGCTGGGGAGTGCCACTAATTCGCGCGGTTGCCTTCGTGGAGGCGGGATGGGGAGGCGGAGATGGCTCGCTGGTAAGGAGACCTTGGCAGTGTCTCCACGATCCTGATGCACCCGAGAGAAGGAAGGAGGGGCCGGTGGCGCTTTCCTATGTGAGACTCCACCCAAGTACCCCAGTGACGGCTTTTAGGTCCCCCTCCAAGGAAAAACAAAAACCGGCTGCCCCACAAAAAGCACCCAAGTTAGCTCTCCCACGCACGGCTGCTGCATCACGGCGCTCAGCTCCGAAAGGACACGCGGCCAACAGGGAATCCCTTGCCTTCTGTTTATTGCATATGCATTATTTCCCGGAGATCAGGATTGCCTTGTTTCCCGCGGGGGAAGGAAAAACTTCGCTTCCTTCCCCAGTTCAGACCCAGCGGACCATCCCATGCGCCAAGAGGGACGCGCCCGCCCGCGGGGCACCAAGCGAAGGGGAGGACGGGGGGCATCCCGCAGGAAAGCCCAGCCCGTGCGCGTTTCTCGGAAATTTCCTCCTGGCGCTTGTAGCCGAAATCCCCCCTCTCCCCGCCACGGGCACATCCTAAAACGGGTTTACTCGGAGGCGAGCCTGATTTCAGGCCACTGTGCTGCAATCCGCAGAGCACCTCTCCTCTCCTCTCCTCTCCTCAGTCTGAAACATCTTCCACACCGATGCTTCATCCAGAATTTCAAATGTTCACACCTAGGGGCAGAATAGCCTTCCATGAGTTATCCCCAGTGTTAATCGGACTGAAGTTCTCTTCATTTGAGCGGATCTATCCTGAGGAGGGCTAACACTGGGCAACCCTCCCTTTCGCCCTTTCTTTTGAAATCACACAACAAAGTAAGGCAAAACGAAGAGCAGAAAATTGCTTTTAGGAGATACTGTACTGTCTGGAAACTGAAGGGAAACTGGCAAAACATTTAATCTCTTCTCAACCAAGAGGTTTAACAGAGGTCTGTTAAACAAACAGATTTATTGATTGCAAACAAAATATGGGTGTAGAATAACTAATTAAAATCTTAATGTCTGTACAGGTAATTCTTATAGGTAAGTAGGATATGGATATGAAGGGGGAAAGCACATACACACATGTAGACCATTGACCAGGGAGTTAAGCCATAGCCCTTGGTTTTAAAAAGACCAAAATTCAACATCAGTTTTTGGATTTCTTTTTCGTGGTGTTCAGTGACAACACAGTGCTCTTTTTGCCACCAAAGAAACCTTATTTGAAACATTTTAAATTTAAATCAGTGGGACTCTGAGCCAGCCAAATATGGTTGGGAACGGCATGCAATTAAATGTTCGTCATCATGGATTCCTTCAACTGCTATCGATTTATAGAAGGATGTTTCATCACAAAATGGTGTAATGAAGATGTCAGTCTTTTACAATTCGCACTGGAAATGTTTATTATTTTAGTATAGAATGCATCCAGCTTTTACTTTACATGTACCTTACACATCGTTGTTTGTAACTTGTGGGTTTTAATTTAGGTAACATTTATTAACTCCATATTTTATATAACTATTAAAAGCGAACTATATATGTGGCTATACATAACCACACTTGTCCTTCTTTCTCAAATATCATTACTTTTAAATATCACACAGCTTAACTTAAATGCAGGGTAATCCGAAAGTGCCTGAAGTTGCAGAGAAAGGACCATCCAAAAGCCAGATAAAATTGAACAAAGTACAAATATTGTTAAGAGAAATTTGCTATTTACAAGTTTTAAAATAAGTGATCCTTCCTGGAAAACCATTTCTAGTTTCATCCAGTCTTTTGGAGAAGAAAACTAGTGGGTACTTTCATGCTCAGCAGCTACTGGGAAACTGGTTTACTGGTCACATCAAGTTTCTCTTCTTCTCCCCAATAGTCGGAGTTGCCTTCCTGTGCTCAGGAGACAGCTCACACAGCAGTTAACTCAGGCCCTTCAATGACAAGTCAAAGGGGAGGGAACCGCAGGAATAAAGTGCAGCCCCCACTTTGGAAGGGCAGGCAGGCAGGACCATGGGGGGGGGGGTCTATAGTGGCAAGTAAATTCCAGCAAATCAGGCAAAAAGCTCAGCCCCAGAAAAACGGAAAACACTTCCTCCTCCTCCTCCTCCTCGTTTGACCCACTGAAGAGACAAAATACAATCGAAATGCATCCATATAAATTCTCCCTAAACCCATCCAAACCTGCGAAATAAATTCTTCTCCTTAGTTGCCAAGAAGTTCTTTCCTTCTGGACAAGAAAAGCAGTTTTAATTTTCCGAAGGGGAGGATGTTAAATCGAGAAGTAATGCATCCTCTTTTTCCTCACGGGTAGAGGGAAACTACCCGTTTGCCATCCACTCGCATGATGGTTGATTTCACTAAATTTGGGGTTTTTTCTTCAACAGAACAGAGAGAAGGTTTGGCCCACCTATAAATCTTGCTGAACAAACAGGGGAGAAGGGGATTAGGGTTTACAAAGGGAATTAAATCTCCCCTGCCCAGTTTGCAAAGATCCATTCTCTAGAAAGATGGGATAGCTCCTCGGATAAACATTTCGATATTCACTTTCTCCTAGCTACCTTTAAAGAAGAGGGAGAGACACTAGAGGTGTTAAACATGCAAATCGGTGACACTTTGGGTTTTCTTTTGGTAACAAGAACATGGTCCCAAAGTACATCAAATGAAAATTGCCCATTCGTCCAACTTTATAAATTCCCTATAGATAATTCAAGCACACACTCACACAGAAATTTCATCGACTGCATGCTTTCTGCGGGGGCCATTTATTGGTGAGGTTAAAAAGTAACAGAAATCTAAAGAATCCGTTTAACAGAAAAATATTGCTAGTAATTTCCATCACCCACACTCCTTCTAGGGTAACAGCAAAAGTCGTCTGACCCAGTGGCTGCAAAGACATTCACGCGGCAGCTAGGAGCAACATTCTCACGAAACTTACTTCCAAGCCAAGTGTGCCTTGATCTGCTACCTCTTCAAAACAAGCTGGTCCCAAGCAGGGTGACGTCAATCGGCGTAGGTGAAGTAAAGGATAATCGAAAACAAAGCAATACATTTTTTTTTAAGCAAATGAATCCAATGATAGCCACCGCAATTGCTCACGGGTCGATTCCCTGTTTTAATTGTCCCCACGGAAAGTCAGAAATATTCTTGATTGATTTTTAGTTAAACAAACAACTAGTAATTGAATCTCAGGAAGCAAAAGACAGTACAGAAATACAGAGTCATTAAATTAGTGATCCCGGTTCTCAGTTTAGTTTCCGAAGAAAAATATATGAAATCGTACCTCTTGTATGCCACCCTTTCTTGGAAGCCGCTGGGATAGGCTAATGCACCTGCAGATGTAGAAAGGCATAAGAGAAAACAAAAGTTAGTTTGTGTTCTAAAATAACATCAGCAGGAAGACCATTCATTTAATTGCCAGGTTTCCCTTCTCTCTCCTCCCCACCTTTGAAAAGTGGCACCCCTACGAAACGCGAAATGCAACGCGCCCACTTGGCAAAGCAACCACTGTTTTCAGTGGATTTAACACGCGATCAGACAACGAGGTACTCGAGAAATTTTACACGCACGCACACGCACAAAGAGAGAGGGGGAGGGAGGGAGGAAGGAGAGAGAGGGAAATGGAAACTATTTGTCAGGTTTTTTCCCAATGCAATGTTTTTTCCCCCTCCCGCCTTTGCTCCCTCCCCCCTCTTAAAACAGTTTATTTGAAAGAAGCTTCGGGTGGACACTGTAGACATCGGCGTGGCCAATCAGAGCGGCTCTTTCCTCCCCTGGCCAATAGCAGGCGCCACATTGTTGTCAAATGTTGTCTAATGGAAACGTAAGGAGCAACAATAGAGCGAGCGCTCGCGGGCGGCGCGGCGGAGATTCTACCTCTTGGCAACTCTCGCCCTCTCTAGTGTCATACATGCAAAGTTGGGGCTGAGCGGAGCGGGAGCACGCCGCCTCCGCCGCCGCCGCCGCCGCCTGCGAGGGGCACTCCGGCGGCCGGGCTCTCCCGGAGGAAGGGGCAGGGGCAGGGCAGGGGCAGGATGGGCGCGGGCGGCTGAGGGGCGGCCGGGTGCGCGTCAGGAAGTTGGCGCGGCGTCCTCGGGCGGCAGCGCGGGCGGGCGGGCGGGCGCGGGGCGCCGGCTGGGGCGAGCAGAGGACGCGCGCGGCCTCCGCGGACGGGACATGCGCCCGGGGCCGGGGGCCGCTTCCGTCGGAAGGCTGCCGCGTAACGTTGGCCGCCCCCGGTCGGCGGCGGGGCGGGCGCGCTTGGCGGCGCCGGGCGCGCGTCCGTAACCTCCCGAGGGGGGAGCCGCTCCCCGGAGGGGTCTCGCTGCGCTTCGCCGAGCGGCCGGGAAGGGATGGGATGGGGCGGGTGTCATTTCGGCGGCTCGGGGGCATTCAGGATTTGATGGACTCCTGGGTAGCAGGGAAGCCCCTCTTCTCCGAGGGCTCAGGTTTACTCCGCAGGGGCTGAGTTGCAGGGAAAACGGGGGCGAGGGGAAGGAAGCCTGTGCTGCCTGGGTCTGGACTAGGCGAAGCAGAGGCTGTTCTGGGGAAGGGCGGAGACTGTGGGGGAAGGAAGGACGGGAAAGTTTCAGGTAGCCTCTTTTTTCTCGGTGAAGGAAACTTCCTAGATCTGTTTCAGTTGCCAGTTTAGAATTACTGTCGGAATTTGGAGTACTGCGGTCAGGCGGGTTGAGGAAGTTGTTGAAGATCTCTGGAGGTTTATCAAGTAGGCGGGAGATTGCTGAGAGGCCCCGGGTGTTTACACAACACTCAGGCTGTGGGCCGTTAACGGAGTGTGGCCAAGTGGTTAGTCCCGATTTTGGGGGAGCGTTTGCGGCCGAGTGAACGGGGTGGGGGGCGAGGGGGGGATAAGGCAGCTGGCCTCCTTCCCGCTTGGGCGCCACGGCTCCCCTTCCCTCTTGGGATGGAGCTGCGCTCTGAGATGTCCAACGTGCCGTCGGCGCCCCCTGCGGTGCCCCCCAGTTCAGTGGCGGCGGCGGCGGCGGCGGCGGCCGCCAGCCTGCCGGTGAGCGTGGCCGGGAGCCTCCTGCGAGCGCCGCCTTTGCTCCTGCGGGCGGCCGAGAAGTACCCGCGCACGCCCAAGTGCGCCCGCTGCCGCAACCACGGCGTGGTGTCGGCGCTGAAGGGCCACAAGCGCTACTGCCGCTGGAAGGACTGCCTGTGCGCCAAGTGCACGCTGATCGCCGAGCGCCAGCGCGTCATGGCGGCCCAGGTGGCGCTGCGCCGGCAGCAGGCGCAGGAGGAGAACGAGGCCCGCGAGCTGCAGCTGCTCTATGGCACCGCCGAGGGGCTGGCCCTGGCCGCGGCCAACGGCATCATCCCGCCGCGGCCCGCCTACGAAGTCTTCGGCTCGGTGTGCAGCGCGGACGGAGGCGCGGGGGGCTCAGGTGAGGCAGCAGCGCAGCCCCATCCTAAGCGCGGGGCAGCGCGCGCGCGCGCACACACGTCTCGCTTCCGCGCGGCCGTGGGATGATGTTGGTTGAGGCCCCAGTCAGGCTTACGAAGGAGTAAGTTTTGTGAAACTCTACGGAACTTGCTTCGAACTAAACGTGCTGCACCTAACTGGCTCCAACGGGACTTAGAAGTGCTTTAACTTTCTCTGAGGTGTGGCCACCATCTTCAGGATAGTTTGCAGAATGATGCTTGCTTCCAGTTGAGCGCCAGAAGAGAGTGCAAAGGGTTAGATCCTGCTCCGGAGACAGTCCACATCGCTTCTCAGTCAGTCACAAGCGATCCATCCGCATTATCTTTCGTCCTTGCTTTCGCCTTTCCTTCTACTGCCTACACCTTCTCTGTCCACTTCAGCACAGTTTCTTGCCAAATCAGTTTTCCTGTCCATTTCCAGCACTAACAGCCTCTTGCATTCATTGACTCCATTCTCACAGCATCTGGGCCTCTGTCTCCACCACTCATCCCTGTTCTAGCCGTAGCTGATCCCCACTCGTTGGAAGGAAGTTCTAGTGATTTCAGTGGGTCATGATTTCACCTGAAGAGTTTATGGGCTGTTTAGCCGGTTGCCTACAGCCTTAAATAAGGTCGGTTGGAATCACAGGGTCTTTTTCCAAGGCTATAGGATTAACATAGAGGCACCAACCAGCTGTATCTCTTGCCTTTTGTACGTACTCTTTTCGTTAACTCCGAAACGCTCCACTCTTTTTAAACTCGCCTCCATACATATTCCCTGCCTCTCCAGCTGTGCCTCCACAATCTCTCTCTTTTAGACCCATCTAGAAACAGGGTTTACTGCCTCTATGATGCATCCATTTTATTTCTTCAAGCCCCTGCTTATGCAGAAGTAAACAGGCGTCCACTGAATTTACTTCCAGGTAAGGACTTTTAGGATTGCCGCGTTGGGACCGCTTTGAGGCAGGGTGTTGAGCTACAGCCGGCGTCAGCCCCATCGTCTCACTGGAGTGCCCCTTGGGCTTGTCGGAGGGCGCCTTCCTCCCTCGCCTGGCTTCGAGAAGTGAGGATGGCGCCCTCTGCCGACCGCAGCCGTCGAGCCCTGTCTAGACGTGCTGGGCGAAGTGGCCGCGTTTGCCAAACGGACTGCAGATACGGGTTACCGAGGTGCTACATGAACCGCCGGGAGGAGGCCTCTTGGATGGACGAAGTGAGGAGGGTTTATAGTGGCAGAGCAGATCCTCAAGCCAGAAAAGGAAGGGAAGTGGTGGAGCGAGGAGAGGTGAAGCCGGACTACTGGCACACTTAGCTTAAATATGATGTGCACCGGCCCCTCGTGCTGTACCGCCCGATTTAGGCAGAGGCGGTGCTGGGCTGCAGGGACCACCTGACTACTGCGAGCTTGGGGACTGTCAGGTCGCCCCGTCTGGGTCTGGCCCAGACGCGAGGTTCACACGGCTCCCCGTTTCTGTCTCTTCCCCTTCAGAGGTCAAGCTGCAGAAATTCGAGCTGTTCCCCAAGACCCTCCTGACCAACCGGGCCGTGACCCCTCAGCAAGCCAAGCCCTTGTCTCCGGACGGCGCGGACGGCGCACCAGGCATCTCCTCCCCGGAGCCCTCTCGCCACGGCGGCGGCTCAGGCTCGGAGAACGGCGACGGCGAGTCCTCCGTCAGTTCCCCCGTTTCCAAGGGTGCCAAGGACGGCGGTGGCGCAGCCGAGGAAGAGAGCCCCGGCTCCATCAGCCCACTGGGCTCCGACTCCGGGTGCTCCGAGGCGGAGCGGGAAGAGGCGGGGGCCCCTTCGCCCGGCCTGGCCGCGGCGGCGGCGGCCGCGGCGGCGGGCGCAGGCCGGCAGCAGCGGACGCCGCTGGACATCCTGACGCGCGTGTTCCCCGCGCACAAGCGCAGCGTGCTGGAGCTGGTGCTGGCCGGCTGCGGCGGGGACGTGGTGCAGGCCATCGAGCAGATCCTCAACAACCACCACCACCACCACCACCGAGGGGCGGGCAGCCCGGGCCAGGGGCTGGCCGCCGCCGCCGCGGGGCTGAGCGCGGCCGGGCCCGAGAAGGCGGGCGACGAGAGCTGGCCGCGGGCAGCCGGGGACTCGTCGGGGGCGCTGGGCGCCCTGCAGCCCTCGCCGGCCGGCGCCGCCGCCGCCGCGCACCACCGCCCCCTGCTGGCCGGCGCGATGACTCCCGCCATCGGCGCGCTGGGCAGCCGCTCGGCCTTCTCGCCGCTGCAGCCCAACGCCACCCACTTCGGCGCGGCGGCGGCGGCGGCGGCGGCCGAGGCCAGCGCCTACCCGCTGGGCACGCCGCTGGGCCTGAGCCCGCTGCGGCTGGCGTACTCGGCGGCGGCGGCGCACAGCCGCGGGCTGGCCTTCATGACGCCCTACTCCACGGCCGGCCTCATGCCCACGCTGGGCTTCCGCCCGCCCGTGGAGTACGCGTTCAGCGACCTCATGCGCGACCGCTCCGCCGCCGCGGCCGCCGCCGCCGCCGCCGCCGCCGCCAGCGCGCACAAGGAGCAGAGCTACCCGAACGGGCTGTACGGGCCGCTGGTCAACAACGCGCCGGAGAAGCAGTAGGAGGGCGGGCGGGCGGGCGGGCGGGCGCGCAGATGCCGCGGCTTGGCGAGGCGCGCGTGCGAGCGCGTGCGCGTGCAAGGGCCGGGCATCTGCCGGCGAGGCCGCGCTGCCCCCCGCGGTGGCGCCTCCCGCAGCGGCCGCTCGAGATCGGCGCAGCCCGGACGCGGAGCGCTCGCTCGCTTCCTCGCCAGCGAGTCCGCGCAGGTCTTTGCAGGCGGAGGGGCGGCGGCAGGGGCGAGGCTGGGCTGGACAGCTCTGGTTCCGGGTGCGGCCAGTGAAAGGATGCCTTTGCCCTGCGTTCGGCGTACTCCTACTCGGAAGGAAGTCCCCTTGAGCTCAATGGGACTCTTTCGGTGGGCGTGCATTGGATCGCAGCCTAGATAGGTTTTTAGTGACTGACTGACTGACTGACTGACTGACCGCGGGTCAAAACAAAAGAGCACAAAAGTGACAAAATATATACAAATTCCAGTTGTGCAGATTTCTGTTGCTGTTTGTGAGTTGCAATGACAGTAATCCCTGCCTCCTCCCCAGTGAGTTCCCGATGATTTCTGGGTTGTCAGGATTTCATTTCACTCTGTTCTTTTTGAAATGTGGTCAGATGTGTGGGACTTGACAAACTTCTAGGTGTATTGAATTTTTTAAGAAGGCACACACGTTTTTATTGTTAAAATTATCAACCATTTGTATCTTTTGCTTATGACTATAAGCATTGATATTCCTCCTGGTGTTTTGTGATATATACATATATACATATACATATATATATATATATATATATCAACCATGAATATGTATGTAAACCAGCAAGTGTATAGTCTAATGTTATAAAATGGAAATCTAAGTTATTAATGTAATTTGTAGGTGAATTTAGTATTAACTGTAAACTAAAAGGCTAGGCAGTTTTCAGTTGAAAACACATGAGGTATAGAGATTAAATATATTGTAAAGAATTTTAATGCTTCTTTTTATTCACCCATTTGGGGGAAAACACAATTTGTAAATAAGGTTGGAAAGTAGATATATTTGTAATTGTTCTTTGGACTTGATTCAGATCCTGTGATCAACACCGTTTTAATCAGTTATCCACAAGGGTAACCACAAAATGCTGTTTGGTTCCAGCGTGGCAAATTCCTTGCTGTTTCATACACTTCTGTCTTTTAATGTTTTCATTTCATAGAAGCCCTAGAAATAAATGTTATTTTGTATTAAAACCTGCCTTACAAATAGCCTGCTGTTTTTCTTTGGCAGTGCTTTGCTATGACAAGTCTGTTCAAAGGTATTACAAATTCTGATCTAGAATGGACAAGATTAAGGTAATTGTCTGAATTCTCCTAATTCCTCTAATCTAATTGTGGAGCCAGCTCCTTGTTACTCATTTAAAAATGTTAATTCCCGTACTTTATTTGAAATACACAATCATAGGAGAATCTGTAAATACTACAACAGATTACACTCATCAGTTGTTAAAATCATACCACAATAAAATAATATTTTATCTGGGGTCTTATTTTTAGTGACTATGGAAAGAAACTTCAGGTTATATTTTGAAAAATATATTTTATCGATCAGTTCTTCAAAAGACTGTATTTTGAAGTGTTTTCAATGTTGAATTCTGAGAACAATCCTGAATACACATCTTGTAATATATATGTTTAGGATTGCTTCATTAATGACAATGCAACTTGCATCCATAACTCTGCTGGACTATAGCCTGTGTGTAGTCAACTAACCTATTGTATCGCTGATTTCTGTAACAATTTCATAATTAATATGAACAGCTTTTGTCAGGGCCAATGCAGCATGCTAATTTGATCGACTTTAGCAAGAGAAAGGAGATAATATTTGTGTTTCAGAAATCACCTTCCCTCCTTTATTGCAGCTGGGGAAGAGAATCTTGAACTTCAGGAAGAAAGCCTTCCAGGTTTTAGCTGATCCTTTTGTTTTTGGTTAATGCTAGTTTTTCTTCAAGTGAAATTAACCCACTTCCTATAGAAAGAGTGAAAGTTTATGCACGTCCATCATACTTCTGTTGATCTGAAGCCAGAATTATTGTAAATCAATGAGATATACTTAGCTTCAAGTAATTTGTTTTGGATTGGATGCTTCTGGAGGTAATATAGAAATCATAGCTAATTGCACTTTGTGGGAAGTAAATTCAGTAGATAAAAAAATACAGTTAAGGTGCAATCCTACACATGTTTAAATAGAGAAAAGGCCTACAATCTCCACCAGCAGGTGGTTGGGGCATACTGGGAATTGTAGGCCTTTTTTCTGCTTAAACATCCACTGGATTGTGCCCTTAGGAATGGAAAGCCAGAAACAGGACTCTCTTTCTTTCTGTAAACTGCTAAACGGACGGCAGGCAACAATACTTGCAGGAATTTCATACTGTACTTCCAGAACGGCAATGCTTATATAGGAGGGATTTTCTTCTCTATCCTGGGGAGTGTTTGGCCCAGGAAAACTATTACTAACAAAGAACAAGTTCAGTGCATGGTTGAATTAAGACTGTAAAAGCTCCTAAAATTGGTTGGTATGGAAACCTAATCCCACCCAACTGTTCTGTAGCGCAGCTGGACTGTTTACTTTCTCACTTCAAATATAACTGTGTAAACATTGGCTTGAAACTGACAGCTCTGCTCCCATAACCAGTTAATATATTGGGGCGGATGGGTGGAAATGTGGATTCCTTCATGGTTATTGGAAGAAGATGGGGGAAACAGCAGCAGCAACAACAACAACAACAATAGAAAACCTCTGCAGCAATAAATTGCCACTTTCTCCCCTCTTTTGGAAATGTCTTAAGTATCTCTGAAAGGGTTTGTCAGTACAAACCTGCTTATATCTACTCATAAGTAAACCCTCTTGAATTCAGATAGGTTATCTCTAGTTAAGTGTAGGATTGTAGTCTGTATGTGTTAAATATTATAGATTACACTTTAAGTTAATTCTTTGACCCCAACCTCAACCCCTAAAGCAGGCAAATCAGTATCACAAGGAAAACTTAAAAAAAAGAATCTCAGGTTCCAAAAGTGGTTGAAACGTAATATTACTACAATAAAACGGTTTAATAATGAAGGGCTTTAATAGTGAGCTAATTTGATTGAGTTTCCTAATTCCACTTTAATTGGAAAAAAGCCCCAGAGTTGCTTGCTCTGTTATAATGTGAGAGGTTTATGTTAGACAGAGGGGATGAGGGCAAGCAGGGAGAACGGGGAGAATCAGATGGACTCGAAACATGTCACTGTCTGTGGGGTCTGGAGTGTGTCTGTTTGGGCATTTGATTTCTTGCAAGCTGCATCCCAGATCTGGGATTATGAGGAGGGGATCTACAGGAGACCATTTTTCAACTTAAGGAATTAAGGTGGACACAGTTGTCACTTTCCAGCTACAGAGAGGCTAATGATTTCGGAAGCTCCCTTCCTCTCTGACGCCACTCCTTGGAAACAGGAACAGAGTGAGCTGAATATATTATTTCCATTTCCCAGAGTCACTTTTAGTTCTGCTTTTCAATTAGATGTGCGGCCTTCAGAAATATCTCAGAGATCATCTAGTCTTACCTTAAAGTTTTTGCGATCTTTTGAGGTTAAGTTGATTGATAAAGTTGATCAAGACATTGATAAAGTCCAAGGGAAAAGGATGGACCTCAGGTCACCCCACCACACCGATAAGCAAACATTAGCAATTTCCTGCATAAGCCACACCCATAGTGTGCAATATGCACTGTGTGTGTGTGTGAGAGAGAGAGAGAGAGAGGGAGGGAGGGAGGGAGGGAGAGGGAGAGAGGGAGATCATAGTGCAGAAGGTACTTGCAGAGCAATATGTCTAGTCAACGAAAGTGAGCTGATGAAACAGGGCAGAATAAACATACACTAATTTCCACTATCCATTTAGGTGGAGATGGAGGGTGGGGGACAGGGAGAAAGTGCTTCCAGACCACACATAAAATAATCTATTGTATCCTGGGTATAAGTGAACCCCATCCTACAAGCTAGAGCTTAAAAATGGTCAAATAAAACAGACCAGATTGCCAGCCAGTTAAGAAGCATTTTCCTATTACCTAAACCAAAACGAAGATTACTACTTGTCCTTCTTCTGGAGATCTTGGCAAGGCGTTCTTCACTTTCTGGTTTAAATCCGGTGGAGAAACTTGCTAGATTACAGGTAGCATAAACTCCAGCCAGCATGCTTAGTGGTTAGGGATAATGGGCAATTGTAGTCTAGCAATAAGTTTTCTAAACCATCAAGATATAATAGGTGACTTCCCTTCAGCACACCTGGATTTAAGAACTGCTGGTTTGCTGGTATTGTCAGTTGCTGGCATGAGGTAGGTAGAGTCACCATGATGGTGCTGAGGTGGGGGACACATGACACAATGTGCTGCTGAGAGCCGAGGTTTGAGTTCTCAGGCAAGTCACAAGAGGAGGTTTGGCCATGTTCATCCAAGCCGCACAGCAACACATTTGTTTATGCTTTTAGTATAAATGTTGGGTTCAGTTTCCTCCAACCAGTCGCCCTCCAAACTTGCTGGACTATGACTACTGTGTCCCCACAGTTGGGAGGCGTGTTTAGGAAGCTGTATACTTCTTTGTGGTCTCCCATCTGGGAAGAATTGAGATCTCTCTGGTGGGCAGGACACCTTTCTTTCAAGGGAAAAGGTCTAAAAAGCATTTAACTTCCTATCTGGTTCTCCCATCCCAGCATAAAATTAGAAAAAAAAATTGTTGGCAGTTGAAGCCAATTCAACAAAGCAAGTATAAATAATTTGTAAAGTGGAAAGGCAGTGTGCCAGCATCTGCAAACTTTCTTGTTAATTAAATCTTAATCCGTTCAGTTGCATTTTCACAGTTTGGCTGTGTATTGAAAGGGGGGGCATGTCCAGGAGGTTTATTATCTGCCCTGGTGTTTAATAGAAATCAACCATAATCCACAACATAATAATGATAAAATTATACTAACAGTTTAGTAGCAAAATTACTCTCCTTATACAAAATGAAATTCTTCCTTTCTCCATATCAGGTTGTTTAAAGAGGGAAGGATGTCTAGTAACCGTGGAAAAGACTCCTGAATAAGTTAACTTATGAAATGAGAGGTTTGCACTTGCATGCACTGTCTTTCTTCAGTGGAGCCCTGGCGTAAACCCTGATTTTGAGTCCGTGGGCTACCTGTGGTTACTCACAAGCTACGGGACAGAAAATGGTGTGCACTCAGAGATGCTCTGCATTTTTGCTTCATATATTGCCCGGTGCTCAGCATAGAAGGACTTTCTTGTTACAGTAAGTGGAGGGAGAAGAATCACACATACATCTATTTACATTGCTAATCAAATCACCCGTTGCAGTATCCATATTATCCATTGAGATGAATGAGGGTCTCCATGGAGCCAGAATCTCTGGATAGGTGCACAAATTTCTTAACGCAGATGAAACTGTCTAATGAAGTGAGGATTCAAGGCAACCATCACACTTCTCAGGCTGTGCAGTAGGAAATTCACTCAGGGAGGGAGGGAGAGAGAAGCGACCCATGTTTGGCTCACTTTTAAAACATGGCTTAATCCGTCATTTTCATGTTATAGTCTACTAAGTACTTTGCAATGCATTGATTTTATGACATCATATTTGTATACTGAATTTAATTGTTCTATATTCAGCAGTGCATAATATATAGAGAAGCATGTATCTAAACTTCGAAGAGATGACAGGCTGCTTATGAATCTAGTGTCCCTTTCTCCCAGGTCTCTAAGCCCTTCTGGGTATCTTGGAAAGTCTTCTTTCTAATGAACAAGATTGTGCTTCAGATAAAGATGATAATACATAAGCTGTTTTATTTGGCACATTTCCACAAGCACCAGCCTTGCCTAAGTGTGAATGATCGCTCAGTGCACAGCATGTTCTTGGATGAGCTATAACTGTGGACAGGGAGCAAGAAGCAGACAAGACACAGGTATGGGGCTGAACTAGGGCCACAATTTCTGTAAGATGATGTCAGTGCAGAAACTAACTGCTTCAGGCAACTAGCTTGAGGATTTTGCTTGAGTCCATCCTGGCCATGCATGGGTGTCTGTGGAATTCTTTCGGGAGCGAGGGTCAAAGCTGTGATGTGCAGAGATTTGTAGCTGTAACTTACCTACACACTGCCTGTCACTCAATACACTGGCACACCATGTTCGGTGCATCTTTGGTTGCTTGGTGTCTCTGTGTGTCAAACTTGCTTGGTGTCAAACTTGCACAGAGTAGTAGAAGATCCAGAGAATGGAACAGCATAGAAGCAGAAGAGTGTTACATTCCAGAAGTATCATGTGCTCCAACTAAACTTCATCCCGAATGAAAGATAAAAACATGCTTGGGAACTAAAGGAAA
>NW_025335587.1:2395453-2535018 GCF_004798865.1 Varanus komodoensis | reverse complement strand
TTTCCTT
The DNA here is from genome assembly GCF_004798865.1 of Varanus komodoensis. Taxonomy (NCBI): domain Eukaryota; kingdom Metazoa; phylum Chordata; class Lepidosauria; order Squamata; family Varanidae; genus Varanus; species Varanus komodoensis. The sequence goes on along the minus strand of NW_025335587.1, from coordinate 2,535,011 downwards.
TAGTTCGGAAACAGTGGTCAATGCTCTGCAGCAACAATTCCCAACTTGGTGCCCCCCAGGTATTTTGGACACCCAGTGCTCCTGACCATTGGCCATACTGGCTGGGGGTGACGTGAAATGAAGCCCAACACACATCAGGAAGGTACCAGGCTGGGGAAGAGAAGAGTTAAGTCTGTGGAGAATCCCATTAATAGTGGGAAAAGGAATATGCTTGGTCAGAGTTTATCGTTCCAGGGGAGCCTGGACTACTAAGTTTTTTCATACCATTGATAGCAGTACTGCTTTTGCATGGCTTGAAGTTTGAACTGCAGCACTAGGCTTTCGGAATTTCATATCTTTTGCTGGGCCTGCACATTTTGAAAAAAGACCTGGTGGTATTGGAGAACAGGCCCATCCTTTCTGCTAGATCCAGTGACTGAAAGCTGGTGGGTTTGCATGTCACAGTAACCCACAGCACATGACAAACCATGCAAGCTGCTTGGTACAGATACAAGCTGCCCTGATGTGCCTGACATGATTCAGTGCATAGTGGGTGCCCCCTCCCCCACAGTCCTCTTCAGGTATTCTAATGTCTGAACATAATTGTAAAGCGTCTTTTTAAATGTAGCCTTTGCACAATAGTGAGTGACTGCTTTTCAATGGCAATGGGAAACCTGAGGGGTTAATGGGTGGGCAAGGTGACTGCTGGCCAAGACTGGTGGTACCCACACTGTCCATGAGTCCCCCATAAGGTGCAGGAAGTAAATCTCCCCCTATGGAAGCATTGGACAGATGTCGGAAGCTGACCTGTCACATACATCTAAAGTCCAGAGTGACCCATAGTTATGAAAGTGTGTGTGTGGGCAGCCCAAATTGCAGCACAAGTCCCAGCTCTTTTTGGGAAGGGGACTTAAATGTCCCTGAGATCTTGGGAACATGCAAAACTGGCAGAGGTTCCCTTTATGGGGGTAATTGCTGTTTTTTTTAAAGGTGGGTTTTCTAAGGGGTTAAACATTTCTCTTTTACTTGGGAAGGATGCAGGCATATGGAGGTGGTATTTGTGAGGGAAGTTCTGCCAGATGCACTGAGAAATGGCACAGGAGCCTTCATCAGGGCCACCAGGTAGAGATCAGTGATCGCACAGACCATCCTTGGCAAGATCTCACATGCAGTGGACTTGCCACACTGGAAGTGGTACTCAGGGGAAGTAGCTGATTTTGAAAGGCAGCATGATAATGAGGCACTTCCTTCATTCAATCAAGCATCCCATTACCATGTCTAGGCATTGAGTGACCAGCCCAGCTGCAAAAGTGATGATCTCCGAGGTGGCCTGGGACATGTGGAAAGTAATGCAAAATTGAGCATCATCTGTGGCATCCAGATCCAGCATGGAAATCCACACCGCCTCCTCATGAGGAAAGGTCCAGTACTGGATCAAGCCTCTGTCTGCGATTAGATCCTCGGCCACTGAACCAGTTGCGGTACTTTTCTCCCACTTCCAACTGGGAGACATCATCAGTTGCTGCCTCCAGAAGGGGTGAGGCCCATCAGGCAGAAAGTTGCCAGCAGCGTGTTCTTCTGTCATGCAGGCAGCTTACAAAATTGGCAGGGGGTTCAGGACATTCGGATGGAAAGCTCCTTTTTCCTGTGTGGGTGGCTCCTCACTGGAATGGTTCCTGAAATGCTGTGCAGTATAATGCCAAGCTTGTCTGTATTGGCAACCTGCCTCTGGTTTTCCTGTTCATTCATGTGTCTGAATAGTTCATAGGTCCAAGCGATCCACTGGAAGCCAAAATAAGATGTTCTTGCTTGGCATGTTTTCTGTATCATGTACAAGTCTGCGAGCATAACCTCGTGAAATAGAAGGCAATCAATAAAAGGGGAACTAATTTTTGTGTTAATTCATTGCAGGCATAACAGGTCACTACAAAGTATCAAGGGTGTAGCCTCATAGCTTCTGTGGCTAAAGGTATTCAAATGGGCAAGGATACCTCATGCTTGAAGTTGTACCTGCAAGTAGGATGGGTTCATTCTGCCCAGCTGGTTCCTGGACTTCTCTCCCAGGGCTTTGTCTTGATGGCACCAGTAGCTGGGATTACTCTTGCTTGTGACTTCCTTACCTAGTGTGTGTGCTGAGGTGAAGTGTGAAGAGGCTCCACACATACACATTGTATGCGCTGTTACCAGTACATATTGGAGGTAATTCATGATCCAAGTGCAGATTGTAAGGTGTAATCCAGCACAGGGGGTACAAGAGCCCTACTGATTTCTTGGTCAGTTTGGTATAGTTAATTCTGATGTAACCTACAGCTTCATAAAGCTGGAGATTTAGCAGCTGTATATCTTTGGAATACAGTCATTGCCTCCAGTTAATTGTGGCTAACAACATGAATTCCAAGGTGATTCATTCTGCTGAACAAGTTGCTTACTCCTGATCACATGAGATAAGGATATATCCTTTTTGTAATAATAAAGAAAATAGCTCAGTCTAATTAACACTTTGAAGTGTTAATTGTGAGTCCATCTTCTGTGGTTTGCAGGAGCATTTATTTTCCAAGTGCCGTTGATGAAATGCCAGACAGAGGTTGTATGGTTTGTGACTCCTGCTATTATAACATTGTGCTTAGTTGTAGCTATTATAAAACAGATAGATGGCAATCAAACAAGGATTAAGTAGGATAATACACTGTACTTTACAGGTAGTGATCTAAGCAGCATAATCACACAGAAGACTACAGTAAAAGTCATTAGAGACAATGCTGCAATGTTTTGAGAACAGATAGCAGGGCCATGCAAAAAGGCATTTTAGCATAAGCATGCTTAGAGTACTCTGTGCTCTCTGAATCGTTCTGATACAAATTAGAATATTACTCAAGGGTTGCAGACACACTGTGCAGGTGTCAAAGACAGATTCTCTGGTGTGAAGATTTATGGCTGTAGCTTAGGAAGGATCTCTCAGCTTGTGCATCCGTCAGTGCTCCCACAAGTACATCGTTTCTACTGATCCGCATCAGAGATGTGGCCTGGAAAGTGGCTGCGAACAAGCAGGGCACGGAAATACCCATCTGTTTCCATTTGAAAAATGTCTTAGAAAGAGTCTGCATAAAAGAAAAGGGTACGAATGGCATGCCTTAAGCAAGGGAATTTGAGTTGAATGTTCCATTGGAATTAAGCAAACAATTGCACGTGTTCTGAAGCACAGTCGGAAGGCAATGATTATTTATTTCTTTATTTATTGCTGAAGCCCCCGATTACAAATTCAGGATGCTAAAATGCCCATCCCAGACTGGTCTGTGGAGAATAATCCCCCCCCCAAATTATGTGATTTATTTAAAACATTTCTAAACTGCCCCTCCCCATCTATCTGGATTCCAGTTATGGAAAGGTGTGAAATACAGTTCAATCAATAGCAATTCAGACAAATAAGAGGCAGAATAGATTTTTTAAAAAAGGCTAGGTTTAGTGTTCAAAATACTTTAGCAAATAAAGAAGTCTTAATCTGGCCTGGAGAAGATTGTGATCTTGATGCCAAAAATACAGCAAGTAGTCAACCACTGAAATTCTTTTAATGGAGTGATAAGAGACGGCATGTCTGTAGCATTCTGGCAACCGCTTTCTGTATTAATAGAAACTTCTCAGTCATTTTCATGGTCAGTCTCTTGTATAAAACATACGAGGTTATGTGAGAAGTTACCAGAACATGGACCAGAGTATCAGAGTTCTCTTGGTCTGACACAGCGGATAGAGCAAAACAGGTAAATATACTCTGCACCACTGAGGGCACCTGGGCCTCCAGTGACAGACTCAGGTCAAGCAGCACCTCCAAGCTGTGCATCTGCCCCACACGCGGAACTGCAGCTGCATCCAGAACCCGAGTTGTTTGGACCCAGGAACCATCTGCCCCAGTACTCCCCTTTTGCCAAGCCTCAGTTTCAGCCGGGTCCCAACGTGCCAAACTGGGGCAGTGCAAGCATGCCCTTATCTGACGGTAAGAAAAATTGAACTTGGTTTTGATAGGAAAACCCAAGTCAATCTTTGTGGAGAAACGGTTGCTTATGTGTGCCTCTTTGATATAGAATCAGAACCACAGAGTCCCTGCTGCTCTTGCCCAAGAGAACTGGAACTTTGGACCAAGCTTCTTGTCCTTGGGAAAAGCCGCACCGCCAGAAGCTCTATTATTCACATGTTTCTTTCAGAAATGGAGGAACTCTGCTAGCCTGAGGGAGTTGCTACATTGTTGACATGCTACTTCCACTGAGACATTGTATCCACTGGCTCCCAGGCTGCTGAGAACAGTCCGGCTAGACTTCCCTGTCCTGATGTAATCGCCTCTTCCTGCATGTCAAAACCCACACCTAGGACCCGTTATGATCCGTGATGCCCTGCTATTTGCCTTGTCAGTACCCACCAGTCACTCATATTGCTGTAACATTGTGTAATATCCTCCCTGCTGTTAATTCATATTGTTCTGTTTATGCATTGCTTCTTGCAATGTATCCATTCTTCCCCACCATCCACCCCATGACTGTGTATGTGACCCACAATCTATAAAACATTCTGTATATGCTCAGGGAACTTGTAGTCAGTGGGTATACAGGCTACCCGGCAGCGCTGTCTCTGCAGAGGAGTTTCCTGGGTGTTTTTATCAATGAAACGGCTGAGGTTCGAGGTGAAGTCAACTTCTGTGTGGGTCCAAGCATCCCTGTTCTGCTGATCTGGGATTTCCTGACATTTCCATCAGCATACGGATGGGGATGGCATTTCACTCCAGATCTCGGGATTTCCCTCTGTGGCTTTTTATGGGCATTTTAATCACAGGAGATAAGGCAGAGCCCTTTGTAACACACCCTTAAAGACTGCGTATGCATAACTGGTTGTGTTGAGGTTTACACTGTTGTTTAAAGAGGTTTTAGGTCAGTGGGTAAGAAACTCTTGAATGGTGCCGTGATCTTGTGCCAATGGCATTACCACATGGCTTGCAAATTTTTTCTTCACCCTCATACAACTTGAAAACCGCTTCTAAAGAGAAGTGCAGGCTGCATTAAGGATGCCAAATCCACTACCATATACCAGGCAAAGTACAAATAACTGGGTCCGTACACATAAATGCACTGGACATCAATCTTCAATAGATGGTTGAAGCCATTAAACTGAACAAGGAATCATCTTATGCGTATCTACTCTAATCATTATTATTAAATGTATTATTCATTAAGCACATAAATTATTAAAAATCATTTTAAAATTACAGCTTGTGTAAAAGAGTGAAAGATATTTATGATGATCTTGAGCTTCCTGTTAATGGGACAAGAGGGTGGTTTTTACACATACTCATAGGATTGGTGAGAGAAGGAGGGAGGGAGAAGTGGATGCTTCTGTGCCAAAGGCTTCATAAAGGAGTGACCAGGAGCAAGGCAGAGTAGTTGCTCTGTACCTTTAATAAGTAGTCTAGAAGAGGGGAAGCTTCAGTGTATCATGCTGGGGTGAGGAAATCTCTATCTACTAATATTCTCTCTCCACTGTGGTTGGTTTATTAATGGGCAGAGCAATCGTATGGCCTCCAGACAGAATTTAGTGGGCCAAAGGGTTTTCTGGAGTCCCAGCTCTGCTGTTGGAAATAGCTTTAATGATGGAACTGGAGAGCCACCCTTGGATTAGCTTCTCCCTGCTCAAAATCAGGATGGAAAGAACTGCACTGGGTGCTTCTCTGAGGTCACAAATAACTTCTGCAAGATCACTTGAGGGTCTATGTCGTAGATAGTTTAGTTTGGATTTTTTCCTGGATTGTTTAACATTTTAAGAGGCAATGGATCCTGATTTATTCCTATGTATAGAAGGCTGGTTGAAATAAATAGGACTTAAATCTCATTTGTTTCAGTGAGTGTACTCTAAGTATGACTAAGTCAGGATCCAAGCCATGGTTGATCAGGATATTATACAATCCAGAAAAAAATCCAGACTAAACCAGTTGCTACTAGATAAAATCACATTAAACTGAAACTGACACAAGTCACAGCAGAACAAAAACATCTTTGCAACCCACTGAAACACCAGTAGAAAGTGGACCAGTTGGGCCTCCCTGGAAGGCCTGTATCCCACATCTAGAGATTAAGATTTTGGTGCAAATAGCAGGTCCTTCGCAGCCTGATATCCTCCAGATGTGTTGAACTCCCATCATTCTCAGCAAGCATGGCCAATGGCAATCCAATTCATCTGCAGGATATCGGGTTGAGGAAGGTTGTTATAGTCAATGGCACTGAAAGGTCCAACAAAACTAACTGGGAAGCTATTGTTATTATGAAAGATACTGGAATGCAGTTCCCCTTGGGAAGTGATGTGTTCCCTTAATAAGCATCATAGTGACATTTGAGGAAGAAGCGATATGCTGGTCATTCTGATGAACCATCGATATAGCATCCAGGAGGGAGAAGGAATGAAGGCAAGCCATTAAATGCTATTCTATGGAGTTTTTCATGTAGTTAAGCAAAGTGTCATATATATGGTACTGATGCCAGCCTTGATCTATTGACACCAGTAGAGTCTTACTGCCTACTTAGCCATCGGAGGGGAGATAGAATTGGGAAGTGGGGGGCAGGAGGAAATTTGCAAGAACTTTTAGCTAAATGAAGATGGGGGATTGTGCAACCCAAAGATGGAGAGGAGGCATACTCAGTTTAAAATGACAAAATCTACCACAAACATTTGGGACCTAAACTAAGTTAAAAAAAAACATGGAGGAAAGTTTTCTGTTCCCTCCTCTCCAACAGCACTCTAGTCTAGACCCACCTCACATTGCTCCTGAGGGCAGCTGACACTCACAAGAGCCTTTTGGGGAGTTGCAGATGGTGCTACTGTGAAAGAGGGGAGGTTTTGGGAAACCTTCCTCCCATTAACTCTGATAAGTTATCTTTGGAGCCAAGCTAAAAACCCACCACCCCTAAATGGTTAGCAAAACAGAGGGGCGTTACTTCCGTGGAATGGGGTAGCCTTTCTGTTTCAAAGTAGGGCAAACACATAGCCTGCAGGTTGCATGCACCCCTTGACAACCTTGGTGCAAGACACCAGCACTCGACCACCAAAACTGGTAGTGGTGGGAGCAAGGTGGGCAGCAGCGGATTGTAGCAGGGCTAGAAGTGCCAAAGGTAGGTTTTCTTGGAGGGCTTTGTAGGGCTTTGCCATTGTTGGGAGAATCCAAATAAATCTCTGCAGAGAAAAGGTTGCTTATGTGTGCCTTTTTAATATAAAATCAGAACCACAGGAATACCCTGCTTCTCTTGCCAGACAGAACTAGAACCTTTGGCCAAGCTCTTCATCTCTGGGAAAAGTGGCAGCACCAGTGGCTCCATTATTCATAAGTGTCTTTCAGCAGCTAAGGCTCTTTGCCTGCCCAAGGGGGTGGCGACATGGTTGCCATCACTAATCCCTTCTGGAATGCGTAGGTGTGCCTCTTTATCAGCTCCAGCTAATTGCTACACTCCTCAGTGAGGAAACATTGTATCCAGCTAGTTTTTGGCTGCAGAGAACAACCCTGACTAGATTTTCCTGTCCTGATGAAATCGCCTATTACGCATGTCAAGACCCACACCTAGGATCTATTTATGACCTCGGATCCTGCTATTTGCCTTGTCAATACCCACCAATCACTCACATCACTGTAACATTGTGTAACATTCTCTCTGCTCTTAACTCATACTGTTCTCTATACACCTGCATTTTTTCTTGCAATGTACCAATTTTCTGGCTACGCAGCAGAGCTGTTTATGCCTGCATTGCTTCTCACAATGTATCCATTCTTCCCTCATGATCAACCCTGCTACTGCGTATGTGTCCCACAACCTATAAAACATTCTGTATATGCCCAGGGAGCTTGTAGTCGATGGGTGTACTGACTACCCAGCAGCGCTACTGTAGTTTCGTCTCTGCAGAGGGGTTTCCCGGGTGTTCTTATCAATAAAACTGCTGAGGCTCAAGTGTTGTGACTTCTGTTTCGAGTGTACATTCTCCCATTCTGCTAATCTAGGATTTATTAACAGTTCTGGCAACAAAAATGGGATCCACCAGTTTTCCCAACCTGGAAGGACCTTAAGATTGGCTGAATTTCCCCAGTGTCTAGGCACAGACTGGCTGGACTGAGCAGCCTGGGACATCATAGGTGAAAGGCAGGGTCTCGGAGCGTTGCATGCTGGGTGCATTGAAGGCATCCAGGGGTCACGGGGTATTCAGGATCCTGTGAGGTTACTCCATGCTCACTGCTACATCTGGTAGCAGGGCAGTGTATGAGGCACCGTGGTGTGTCTCAAAAATGGTTGCTTTATCTGTGTTGCTCTGCTTGGCCCGAATTAACTGCAGGAGACTCCCATCTTAGCTGGCCCCCAGAGGGCTCTTTGATCAGAAGTGACTGCTCCTTTTGTGAAGGAAGCTGTCAGACAGCCATCCTAAGCATGCGGTGAATTAGTTCATTTGGGCTGACCAGGCTAAAGGAACAAAAGCTAGCTGCCAAGTCGGACATCTGCTTGCAGGATCTTCTACTGGTGCAGCAGGAGCCACAGGGGGAGGGATTTGCCAAGAGATCAGCACATGTGAGTGCAGGACATGTCTGCGCTGTGTTTTTATGCAAGTCTTGTTCATTGTTGCTTGTGTGTGTGTTCTGTCTTGCTTGCCTAGGATTTAAAGTGTTGCCCTTTCAGGGAGGTAGGAGTAGCTCAGAGTGGGGGGTTGGGGGTACCTCAGTAGCCCCCATGCAGCCGCACCACCCATCTTGCTAGGCCGATTGGCCGATGACCAAGACTTGGCTGAAAGCAAGGGCATGGAGGGTGTTCCTGCCCCTGAGAGGAGAGTATGTGCAGCCCCAGCATGACTGAGGAAAAGATCTATGAGGTCATTGCCCGAGCCCCAGCAGGCGGAGCATGGCTGGGGAAAGGCAGTGACCAGTGAGAAACCCTTCCTTCCCCCATCCCACCCTTGTGGAGAAAATGAGCCAGAACCAGGAAGTAAGGAAAAGTCTCCTCCCTCAGCTGATTCTGTGGGACAGGTCCTACCCAGTCTGAACACCTCAGCGGGCTAATCCTGTGCCGTAGCCCTCTGAGAAAGGAGAAAAGCTTGATGCAGGCCCATTTCCTTGCCAGAAATGTGAACACTGTTGTCTTATAAGTTGCCAACATCTGTTCAAATTTTGCGAATTTTTAAGCCACCCTCTGATCTACTTAATTGCTGTTCCCTAGACAAGAAGCTTTACTTTTGACTGGGGTAAATGATTGCATTTGCAGTTGTAGGAGGGGGAGATGGATGATTTGTCTTTGCTGGAAAAAGTCAAAGGAAAGTGGTGCTGAAAATTCTCATGGTGGGAATCTTAAAAGGACTTCCTGAAAAAAGAAAGGAAAGGAACAGGCAAAGATACAGAGGGAGAGGTTTCTTTTGCAGTGTTGGAGAAGTTGGTTGGTAAATTCCTGGCACCTGTTTGATTGTATTTAACAATGGCTGAAGTGGCAGGCTGAAGTTCAAAGGGGGGAAATGTAAAATCAAAGGGGGAGACTGACTGTGATAAGCCGTGAGATGGTTCTGGGGCAGGGGAAGGGGAAGCCCTGAGAACAGAGACTAGCTCTGGACACTGGTCTTGCACTTTCCTGCCCACACAAGTCCACCTTGCCAGGTAGGTCATACACTGAATCTCCTCTCCTCTCCTCCCTCTCCCTCTGCCTCTGGCTGGTTTGTTTTTCCTTTCTGTTGAATATGAAGCTGTTTGTCTCCTTGGAATGCAGAGTAAGGCTGAAAGGCATCACAAATGTTTGCTGGATGTGGTGTGGGTGCCATGTGGGAATGAGATTGTGTGAAGTAGTGGCTTTGGCTGAGTGCTCCCTGATTGCTGGGGTGCTTGGCATGTGGGAGAGTCTGAGGGTCTTGACCTGTGTAAATTGAGATTTGGTGCATGAGGGAGAAATAATGAAAGAAATGGGTAAAGGAATGCAGCTGCCGAAACTCTGGGAAAAGCAAAAATAAAAAGAGAGAAAGAAAAAGGAGAAACAGGCAGTGGTCTACCTTGTTCTTTGCTAGAGCAGCCAGTGATATGAGGCAAAAACTGCCATTTTCCCTGGGTTTGTTCTGGGTAGCCTGACTCAGGGTATGGCCTGGCCATAGAGCTGAAAAAAAGGGGGATGCAGGAACGCAGTGCAGCAGAAGTAGTATGCACACAGAGCCTCTGACCATGTGCAAAGTGCAAAATGCCTTTGGGAGTTAGATCAGCTCTGCTTTCAGCCAGGGTGGAGGCAGGCCTGGGCTAGCACTCAAACCGATCTTGATGTGCCTAAAAAACAAACGGTTTGTGCAAAAGATGCAAGGCAAGGCAGTTGGTGAACATAGAAGGAGAATCTGTTCAAAGCTTATGTTACCTCATGGAGAACATCTGTGTGGAGAGAGGATTGGGTGAAAACAGAGGATCTTTTAAGCACTCTCCACAAGGGGCTAGGGTTCTTTTTTTTAAAGGAAGGAAAGCCTTCTAAAAGCAAGGTTGTGAGCACGTATCGTGTTTGTGTCAACCACCAGAAAAGAAGAAGGAAGTGAAAGACCCAAGTTTTCCTCTCTGGCCAGCGACTGGATGACTTTCTTCTCTTTCTCATGTGGAATCTGGGCCTGGTCAAAAACCCACATTCTGAATCCCAAACCTACCAACTTGTCATTGCAAATGCCACAACCGAATGGCTGTGGGGGAGTGGGTGAAACTTTGAGTGGGTGCATGTTTGTGCGTGTTCCTTGCCCCAATTCCTATGAGGCTACTTTCCCCCTTGGGTTAACAAGAAGTCTCTTCCCCTTTAGCAATATCACCAAATAATGCTGATGCTCCCTAAACTGTAGAGTGTGTTTTACTCCAGCATTAAAACAAAACAAAACAACAACAAAGGTCAGATCTAAGACAGCCTGTTTTTGCCTGGTTTTGCATGACATAGGATTGGGCAAGGAAAGAGGGAAAAAAACCCTGCACGTTTTATTGATGGCACCAAAATTTTCCCTAATGTTGGCTAGTGGGTGAGCCCAATTGTCAGCCCAGGGATGGTGGTGGCAGGACGAGAAAAGGGTCAAGACACCTCCTCCTAGAATATTTTTTGAACATAGGCATTCATTTCATCCAGATGCCCAAACATGGGTTGTTTGGTTGAAATGTGTGCTAGTTCAGGTTTGCATTTGTTCACGATGAAATGGGGCATTTTGTACTTATGTGGGTGGGCCAATACCAGCACTGTAGAGAAGAAATTGTGGGAAGCTTGATTCTCATCTTACATCAGCTCCATCAGAGAGCACATTTTTTCTTTAGCCAAGGCAAGCAGCAGTTTATGAAGCACACAGCCTCAGCAAAGATGCCTTTGCCATGTTGCACTTTGTGCTGGCTGGACTGATGCAACAACCCAGGCATTCTAAAACTGTATTAAAGAGACTTGTGCTGGGACAGAGTGAAGAAGGCCAGAGACTTTCCATCTTCTTTTCCAACTTTCCACAATTTCTTTGCAACTAGTGTGAATCTTCAGAATATCCTGGTGGCAGGTGAAGCAATCTGTCTACTACAAGCTTCTGTGAAGTGTATAAAGGTCTTTTCATTCACCTGTTTTAAGCTGCACTCTTCCAGAAACCAGAGGAACTGTGCCATCCACTGCAGCTGAGAGACTAACCATGTGTTCAAACACCTCAGAGGAAAGAATTTTCCATCCATCCCTGGGAGAAAAGTCCACACCACATCTTCGTACTACTCTTGGATACTTGGAACTGCAGTGGCGGTGATGGAAGGAGCCAGAAACTGCTGAGTTACAGGGTAAGAAACCTCTGAACCCACGGAAAATAGGGTCAGACGGCAGAGTGACGTGCTGGCAGCCTTTCCACTGCAGAAAAGGCTGATTGCCCCTGCAATCCACTTCTGTGTCCAGGCTCAATCCTTGCTTCAACCAAAAGAAACAAAGGACTCAAAAACTGGGCAGGCAATGGCTCAGTGAGAGGCAAGGGCACTCTTAAGCCTCAAGTCCAAAACAGAGAAGACAGAGTGACGTGTAGGCAACAGAATCTATAGACACCATCTTATTTGGGCAACAAACCACCATTACATGCTCGCCCCACAGAGTGCAACTCATGAGGTAGGGAGTCCAGCTAGGCAGGAATGTGCCCCACCCTCCAAAAGTTCCCATTGTCGAAGGATACGGGAATGTTTCCTCTACTTACGTAGCACCATCTTTTCTAAAAATCAAACTGTTTAATTTAGGATGCTGAAAAGATATTGACTGAAGGAGGCAGGAGGAAAAGTAGAATGACCAGTGCCAGAAGCCCTAGGCAGTAACTGCCTGGGAGCGTTGTGGAGATCTTGCATGCACGGCTGCCTATTGGAATGCATTTCCTGCATTAGTCTAATTACAGGATACGAAAGGCTGGCTTGAACCTGCTGCCACACTTTGTGCGGGCAGAAAACGTGGGACTTCCCTCAGGTAATGGCAAAAGTGTAGAGTCACAGGCTTGATGTGTGGAGTTTAGTCCCGTGAGTGTTGCAGGTACTTAGTTATTTTTTGAGTATGGGTTGTTGAATTGTGCGCTGTCATTTCTTGTGGATACCGCACTACAGTTTAGTTGTGGGTTATCGACCACAAACGACTCAGGAAGAAATGCATGCTGAGTGGGTGAGTTGTGATCTTGGGGGGGTGGGATATCAAGGAGCAGTGTGGCAGTAATTATGCAAAATGCATTTAGCACCACTGGGGCACATGCTAATGAATACAGCACAGTTTTGGCTATGTTGAAAATATAAGCATGTGTCACACACAATTGCAATTGTGTGAGAAGCAGGAAGAGTTAGAAATGGGGTGCATACAGGAAAACGGTTAAGTTTTTCTTCTTTATGCATTAGCTATGCCTAAGTGTGAAGAAAACAAAGGAGCAAAGTTTTCTGAGAGAGAGAGAGAGAGAGAGAGAGAGAGAGAGAGAGAGAGAGAGAGAGATGCCACAGCTTTTTTTGGCTGCCTTTCACAACATATCGTGGAGATTGGAAGGGGCTGCTTGAGAAGATGCTGTAGAAGCCTTTGCTGCTCTCTGTCTGCCTTCCATGGGGCAAAGGCAGAAGGATTGATGTGGCTATTCCCTTCCTCCAGTGCAGCCCACCCCTGTGGCGCTGTCATTACAGGGAACCAGGTTTACTTCTGAGTAGACACTTAGCTGTTCGGGGAAGGGGACAGCAGAATTACTTTCCGGTTTTCTGAGCTGCGGGGTGTGAGGGGAGAGTGGAAGGCCAAGCCAGCGCCCCTCCCTCTTGGTGAAGCGAGATTAAGGTCACAGCCTCTCGCAGTGCCACTCACCCCCTGCTGCGCCTACCAGCCCACAGAAATTATTCCTCCTCCCCATAGGAAGTACCACAAGTTTAGCAGGTGCTGGAATATGTACTCTGAAGAAAAACACAGTTCGTTAAAACACGGTGATATCAGTAGTTTGGAGAGTTCCTGGATATCACAGCAGGAATCGCGGAAGGAGGACTGTGTGGGGTGAGGCCCATGTGGCACACCCATGTCCCACATTTCTGGGCTGGCCAGAGGGCTTTCAGGGATCTCTTCCACGTGGTTCGCAGCTGACAACACGGAGTTGAATCATGGGGCTGGGTTTGCAATAATGACAGCCCGCACTTCAACCGCAACTCGTCAGCCAACGGCAACTCATGTTCAGCCTTACTCTGGGTCGTGCTACATCATTTTGTGAAGCGTCTTTTTTGAAGATGCTTGAGCGTTCTTCATGAGAACACATGGATGAATACACTCTACCTTGGTGTGCCACTGTAGCATGCGCCCCAACATTATTTTAAAGTCTAGCATACAAAAGATTCCCTTCCACAATACTGTGGTGCTGTTGGAAGCAAAATCAAAAAGAAAACCTTGTTTAGTGTACTCTAAATTCTTTGAAGGCTATGTAACCTAATACTAATCCAGCCAAAATTGGAAAAGCAGAAACATCCATCCATCCATCCATCCATCCATCCATCCATCCATCATCCTACCGACCTACCTACCGTCTATCCACTCCCTTATATATCCACTGCTTTTGCTGGATTAGGACGTTTAGAATCATCATAGAAAGGCTAAACTGAAGCCTGTACAATTAAGTGGGCATCGACCTGGAAAGTGTCAAGAGAAATACCCCCACATAAGCCACAGTTTGGGGGACATGCCTGGTCAAAGAGCGACTGGAAAGTCCTTCACGTGCATGTGATCAGATGAGGGAGCACCATTTGGGTTTTGCTGCCACTGTGTGGCTGAAATCTGCCAATTCTGGCTCACTTGTCCCAGAGAAGAAATCATATACACTGTAAACCTCACATTCTTTAATTAGTGTTAATGGATAAAAATGTATCTTGTCACCCATTTTGTAGCTCTCAGGTCTTTCAGAAAATTCAATTTCAGTCATGGGTTATGGTTTATAAGGGAAAAAGCAGAAATGCTAAATGTTCAGTAACCGAAGAAAAAGGAATAGGGGAAAGAGCTATCTTTTTTTGCTTATTGAAGTATAGAGATTGCTTACTACCGAACAAAGCACCGAGTCGTATGAAGAGATGTTCTGGTCACCATGCAGAAAGGCTGTGTTGCAGTGGTGTGATATTTACCTGTTTCTGCTGCCCCCTGTCACCAGCCTTTGTGATTTGTCTTTTTCATACACCACATCCGTGAATGTCAGGATAGTTGTCTGGAATTGCGTTTAATGAAAGCTGCAAATGGGATATGGTTGTCTTGGTGGTGTCTCTTTTCTTCTCTATCCTGTCTCTGTTTCTTATCTGTAGTTTATAGGTTCAGAAGTTGTTTTTTTTTTTTTTTTAAAATGTAAATGCAGTTCTGGATCTTATTCATCCTTAGTCTTCGGTTGTGCTTGGGGTATGTTTTCAATATTTTTGGATGTGTTCTGGGTAGAATGTATTGTGTATTGTGCTTGCTGTTAGAAGCCATCTAGGGTGACCCTATAAATGAAAGCTGTCCGAAATGTCCTGCCCTTGACACCCCTGTTCAAGCTCCTGTAAATTTGAGGCTGTGGCTGCCTTTATTGAATTGATCCATCTCATAGGTGGTCCTCCTTTTTTTCTTCTGCCTTCAGCTTTCTCTAGCATGATTATTTTCTCCAGTGAATCTTGCCTTCTCATGGTGTACCTGAAGTACAACACCTTCAGTTTCATCATTTTTCCTTCCAGGAAAAGTCCTAACTTGATTTGATCTAGCACCCGCACGTTCATCTTTCTGTCAGTCCAGGGTTATTTTCTTTTCTTCCCTTCTTTCTTTTTCTTGTCCATAGTTTATTGGTTTAGAAATTCATCATTTCTTATGTAAAGGCAATTATTGATCTTTTGGTTGTGCTTTGGGAATGTTTAAATACTTTTGGATGCATTATGTGAGCAAAGGTGTGCGTAGTTTAAAACTGAAAGGTTACAAAGAGCTAATAGGAACAGAGATACAAACAGCTGGTGATGGTTTGCATATTTTGGCAGGACTGCCTTTATTCGGCATGTTGCAGCTGTCAGAGGCTCAGGCTGGAGACCCAGTTCAAGTTCCCACTCAGCATGAAGCTCGCTGGGTGACTTTGGCTAACTGATATCTCCTGGGCCAACTTTTCATACCCATCCAATGGGTCAGTCATCAGAGTTAGCTGAACTACATTTTACACCAAATAAGCAAGGGAAGCGGAGCCTGACTTTTCTTTTTACTGAAATGCAAGCTCACAGGTCCTAGATCAGGACCACTGTGTGGATAAATGAGGGGTGGGGTGTTAAATGACTTTACCCAGCTGCTTTTGTTCCCTGCTGCCTTGGGGGTGGGTGAAGAAAAAAAGAAATCCTCCAGTCATGCCAGTGGAAACTGTCTTTCTTTCACTAGCCCCTCAAGGGAGCAGGCAGTGTATTTAGGGTGGTTGGGTGAGAAGGTTCAGTCTCTTTAAGCACGGGTGGTGGAAGTCCCAGTCTGGACTGCGGCCATACATACTTGTGCTATAGCAAAACCAAATTACGATCAGCTACATGCTGTTGCTATAACACAGTGTGTAGTTTAGCCCTCAGTTTGGCAGCTCAGTTTGGGTGTTATAAAAGGGAGGCAAGCTTAATTTATAATTATTGTATTTTTAATGTCAGGAGGGGGGATTTGTATTTGTGGAATTGTTTGTTTCAGGCAGTAATATGTGTCAGGTCAGCCTTTCCCACAGGGTTGTTTTAAGGACAAAATGGGTGTTAATGGTAAGGCATGAACTATATATGGCACCCTGATCTCCGCAGAGAAAGTGTGAAATACAGTAATAAATAGACTTGGGTACTTATTATTCTGGTTATTATTTTCCTGTCACAGCAGACAGATACCTCCATTTACAATGACCCACCCTTGAACATACAAATAAACAAGTTGCCATGACATGTACTTTAAAAAGATAACCCATCTTACACTTTTGAAATGTGCTAAATTCCATGAGCAGAAACAGATCACAGCATAACGTTTGTTTGTCAGGAGTTTGGAAGTTTAGGACTTGATCCTTGCCCATGCAAATCAGCACTTCCACGGAGTGGGTGGGTTCACAGGTCATGACAGGCCTCGTGGTGATGTTGCCGCGGCCTGTGGTTTTATTTAACTATGAGGTGCCTGGCAGACAATCAGGGTCATGGTGGTGACTCTCCTGCCTCCTGCCGTCTCCTTCCCTCTCGGTCCTCCAGATGGTATCCCAGGAGACACTGTGGGGAGGAAGGGGGCTCTTCAAGGGCCAGCCTTTGCTCTTGATGGTGTGCACCAGGCTGTCCTTCAAATACAGGGCACCTTCAATATGAAAGCAGCTGTGCACTCACGGCTACCCCCACACGTCGTTAAGGGGGTGCATTGCTCCACCCCAGTACTGATATCTGTGCCACAACCTCCAGAGACCGTAAGCACCATGGACATGAAGGAGAACAATCAAAGGGACTCCAATTTGCTTGTGTGTGTGTAATAATAAATGCAAGTCTAACGACACCATTTACTCACTTCTATTTTCCATTTGCCCCAGAAGGAACGTCAACCTACACACCCCGCCCCCAGCACACACACAGAAAAATGCTAGTTCCCCTGTTAGTTCCCCTTCCTGGGGCAGGTGCAAATGAGGATGCCATTATCAACAAAGGAGAAAGAAAGACTGGACAGCCCTGGGTGATGGGTATGGGTTTCCTTGATTTCTATGGTTCAGCCAGTGGATCCTACAATTTTGGAAGCTGGCTAAACAACTAGTTTTCACTATTAATATTTCAAAAAGCAGACAGGTCATGGACAAAGTTTCATGAAGTTATTCCAACCCACAAAAGAGAAAAGAACCTCAATGAGTACAGGGTCTACATTTAAGGGGAAAACTTCATGCCATTTCTGAACAATATTGTAAACAAGGACAGACTATTTCAATTGTTGAATGATAAGCAATAATTCTATACAGCTTAGCCATCATTACAGCACAATTCCATAATTTCAAATCCCTTCTTTAGTATTAGTCTGTCTTCCAATATTTTGTGTAAAGAACTCTAATAGTTATAGTCAGTGCTTTTTTTGTAAGAAATATGGTGCCGGAACTCATGAAATTATTTACCTTTCGCACGTAGTCCATCACGGTACACACACCCACACACGTCAGTTGTGTAACAAAACATAACAGTCGCTGCCCACAGTAAACACTCAGTGCGCGACCACACAACCAATCACAAGCCGAGCAGCGCCACAAGCTGAACAGTGCCATCACAACCAGCGCGGACAAAGTACGCATGCATTGAACTCGATGCACAAGGAGCCCGCATGCACCGTTTTAATGATTTTGCTGCCGACCTGCTATGCTCGATAGGGTGATTCAAATCCACATGGACCAAACATCAAATTTTCAAAAGTTACTTTTAAAACTTGGAAAATCTGTCAAAAAAAGGTGCTGAAACTCCGTTCCAGTGTGCTCTATGACAAAAAAAGCACTGGTTATAGATATATAATTAGCCTATTCATAATGCTGCTTTTGTATTAAAGCATAGTTAATAAACTATGCTTTAATACAAATAAACATGTAATTTACTCTCAATAGTTTGTGAACATGTTGCATTTCTTTTCTGTGTGATTTGTGGATTCTGTGTGCTGACTTCCTGGAATCTCCTGCCATACCACTCTAACTTAGAATCAGTAGTTCTGCAGCTGTACAAATGACACTGCTTCTTTCCTAGATTCAGTATTCACAAGACTTGGCATGTTTAGTAACAATGGTTTTTCAACTGGAGGGACTTTGGCCAGTCTTTTCCTTGTCAGGGACCTCCTCCTATCAAAGCAGAATCTGGTTATCTGGGAATGTCAAATGTCCAGCTTGATGGAGATTAAAAACAGGCTCTTTTCATTTTGCTCAAATAATATGTCCCTTGGAGAAATGGCAAACAGCAACATTCCTTTTAGGGAATATTTGTCTATGCAAATATGTATACACCTTGCCTTTGTGGGCCAAGAAGGCTCACTTCTTAGTGAAAATGTGCAATTCTCTCTTTCCTTTATACTCCAAAATACCAGGTAAAACCAATCTCTTTTAAGAGATATCTGTTTTCTTTTTCACTGCTTCAGATTTTGCCTTTATGTGTATCCACTCAAAATGTTACATGCCATCAGCTAGATATTCATTTATTTGCTTTCTTGTTCAAATACTTATATACTGCTTTTCCAAAAAGGGCAAAGCAACTTAAATAATAGCAAAGGTATACAGCATAATTCCACCTCACCTCCAATTTCAGTATGAACCACAGCATAAAACAACCTGAGCAAAAAATATTTTCAACCAATATCTTGATGGAACAGGTATGTCTTAAGCCACTTCTGAAAAACCATCAGAGAAGTTATTTTCCTCATTTCTTCATAAAAGGCAATCCACACATGTAGGCCAATGACTGAAAGCTTGAAACCTGGCCCTTGCTGCAAAGATACTGTGGAGAATAAGACAGGCAGGTGGGCTGCTATGGGAAAAATGGCTTTCAAGATCTGAGATTTCAGGGCTGTGCAAGGCTTGAAAGGTTAAAAATGACACCTTGAACTGGACTCATAAGCAAGCTGACAACTAGTGCAAATGGTACAAACTAGGACACATGTAACCATTTTCTAATACATTTTGTTGCTAGTTGCGAAGTCATGTCCCCATGGACAACATTCCTCCAGGCTCTCCAGTCCTCCGCCATCCCCCAGAGTCCACCCAAGCCCACACCGACTGCTTCAGTGACTCCATCTGGCCACCTCATCCTCTGCCGTCCCCTTCTTCTTTTGCCATAAATTGTTCCCAGCATTAGACTCTTCTCCAGGGAGTCCTTACTTATTATTCCTAATATATAACAGAATGTTATTTGGGGTTTTTATAAGAAATAGATGCTAATTAACTTTGTGAATACACACAACAATGTGACTGAAAGCAATAATATAAACTGCTTATATATGTACAGAAATAACAAATATGATTAGTTTGGCCTGAAGAATGGTTCTACAGTCATTAAGCTATCCAATAACACCAGCTTTATCTATGATGAATTTTTGTTTTGGTCCACCTGCCTTTAAGCTTTAGTTTGGTGGGGGTACAGTTGTGAGCCTGCAAAGAGCAACAACAACAACAAACCGAAAACAAAAGAAAAAACTGAAAGAAAGAAACAAAAACACCCTAAAACAACAAACAAAACAGTGTAAGATGATCTTCTACTAGAGAATTTATATGAGCACTAGAGGGCAGCAGAGACTGTGCTAAAATATAGTGTAACCCCTTCGATTTCAAGGCGAGCCTCACTAGCCCTCCCTTTGCGGTTTATCCTTTCATTGCACTGTTTCGAAGGGGGTGAGGCATCGTATCCCTTTGTGCTGCGTTGTCGTCAGAAACCAAGCAAGCAAAAAGCTTATCTGGGAGGGAGGGTCACCTACTGGTGTTTCTACGAAAGGACTGGACGTAGCGCTGTGCTTACAGTCTAACATTCTATTCTCCAAACAGAGACTGAGCATAGCAACAGTAAGAGGAGGACTGCCCCATCCCATGCCCCCTGAAAGGCACTTCAGGCACCCCACAGCCATATATGGCCAAAACCTACCCATGGCTGTATGTGGGAGTAGGATCTTACAATTGAATTACAGCAACTCTCTGTTCCATTTGCAACTGTGGGATTTTGTCCTTCTGACACTGTGACAAGCTATGGGTCAAACGTGGGCAGGGAAAATGCACAGAACAAGGTCAAGAGCAGGCCAGGGTCAGAAAGACATAGGGCCATTCAGAAGCAAGGACAGTTTAAAAGACCAGGCTTTTAAAAACAGGGAGGTTTTGCAGGATATATTAACCCCTTGAGAATTTTATTCATGCACTGCTGGTAAAATTTGCCCAAGCCTGAAATTAGGCATGGGTATGTGCCCGCCCCCTTCCTGGTTTTCCTTCATTATTTCAGGAGACACTGCAGAGCAGTGAAAGGATTGCAAGATGCCACAGCTGAGCAGTGCAGAGGTCACCTGTGCCCCTTCCTTGCTTGTTGGGTGCAGCACGCCTCACCCCGAACCCTGGCAAGGGCCCAGGTGGAGGAAGCCACACTGGCCCACAGCTCCTGCCTCCTTGCCCTTGGATTGTGTGGCACCTGCAGCAGTGAGCGTCTGTCGTGCTTTGCCAGTTGTCACCAGTCGGAGTCCCCTGGCGGCAGTGCTGTACTCTTTTGGTCCTCTGGCCAAGGGACTCTTAGCTTCTGGCTTGAGCACGGGTTGGTGTGTCACCTGTGTTTGGTTGACATGTTAAGCAATGGTGAGTTATTTAAACCCTACAAGAAGCCATAGGAAACTGGGGTGGCTTGTATGTTCCAAGGAAACTTATAAACCACCCCATGGGAACAGGGTTGGGTTCAGATAACATGATATTGTGTCATCTGTGTCCAGTCTAGAAGCAAGCAGAGCCCCAAGAGAAGGGCCTCAAGCAGGGGCCCAAGAGTCAACAGTATCTGAAAGGCATGTGTTGCTTTGGTACCTAACAGAACTTAACTGAGGACTTCTGAGGTCTTGTCTCCAGGACAACACTATTATCAAATATGCTCCCCAGAGATAAGTACATGCATCCATCAAGGGGACATTTTGACTTTGACAACAGCATACATTGCCAGAAGTAACCCAATGATACCTACCCATGTCCCTCTGAAAATTGGGGAGATTTTGTTAGGCGTACATTCAGCTAGTTCACAGAAGACAAACACACAAAAGCAGATAAAGCAAATATAACAAAAGACATATTGTAATGTGTAAACATGCATGTACTGGGTTTAGCTGGTAAGGAAAATAATTGGTGGTTAGATTAAGGTCTGTGATGCCAGTGCAAGAAAGAAAACTGCAGAAGTTGGGGCTAAGCAAATTGAAAAAATGAGAGATGGAGATGACAGAGATGGAGGCTGAGGCGTTCAAGAAGCAAGATTGCAAGAGTAGGAAGGATTTTCCTCCAGAGGCATTATGGAGGCTTATTTTTGGCAGTGGCTGTATGCCCAGGTTACTGCTTGTACACAGGTACTGTTAAGAAAGAGGACTGGAGTCACCTGTACCAAATTCCGATGCTTTGTGCACAGTCTATTGCTTGCTCGCTCTTCTAGATATGTGTTCTCCATGCTTGGAGGCTTTGAAACTATGTGCACTGTGCCCTTTGTTGAAGAAACTAACTTGGTCATGAAGGGAAAATGCTCCTATAGAGAAGCATGGACAGAATTATTCCCTAGATGACTGGGGATGGCTTCCCTAACATTTTTGGGTTTCTAATTACAAGCTGGTTCAAAAATAGACTGAACACACAGACAGACAAAACAGATAAGAGGGCACAGAATAAGACATTACAATTTGTAGTTGGAGGATTTTCAGAGAACAGTGGAAGACTCAAAATCTTGGGAACTTCTTGTATTTTGTAGAAGAAAATGGAGTGTAGTGAAAGGCCTTAAGTTTCAGCAACAAAAAAGGGCCCTTGAAAGGGCTTTCAGGCAGGTCACTGGTTCACCTAGGTAAGGACCTAGGCAGCCAGACATGGTTAGTTTGGAATAAGTGGGCTGCATAAGTTTTCCATAATTTAAGAGCCAAAAAATGCAGCCCAGACTAGCTGGCTTGTTATGCAACAGTGAGTGGGAGTCCTGGAACGCCATGGAAGAATGGAGCACGCCAAGCACTGGGAGTGCTTCCTGTGTGTGGGAAGCGAAGAGGCTAAGTGATTGCAGGAGAGTGGAACTAGTGTAGATTAGGTGGACTGAGTGAGTTCTGCTGCCAAGTGGGACTAGCCCAGACCCCAGGACAGTGAGGCCCAGCACACAAAGGGACAAATGAGCCTGCATCCGAAATAGCTATCAACCAAAAATGAGGAAATTACTCTCAGGCAGACTCAGTAGTGGCTTTTGACATCAATAGAAGACCGTCAGAGGCCCTTGAAGGGCTGACTAGGAAAGGCAGTACTAAGACACAAAACTGCACTGCTAAAGAATTGGGCAATACTCGGTGAAAGGCTAATGCCCTGGCAAAGATTGAGTCACCCCTGGAAGAAATTCACTCAGTACCTGAACTGTTCCTGAGTCAATCATAGGTCACTTAATCAAGTGCTGCTTTAACTGAGTGGTATTGCTTAATTTAGACCTAGGTATGTGACTTAATCCGGTTCCCCTTTGGGCAAGATTGCTTGGCTAATCATCTGGTCATGTCTCTAAGCCTCTGTCTTCTTCCATTCTAGGCTGAGTCTTTTAAAGTGAATTTGCTAAGCTGCTGAATACTGCAGGGGCTAACTGTCCGCTCTGAGCCAAGGACCTTTCCAGGACCACCAACGTACAGCTGCAGTTACTTCCTTCTGCTCTCAAAAGGCCCTTTGGTCCCAAGAAGCTCCATGCTCAGGGACACAACCACTTTTGGTCGAGAGGCTGTGTGACCTTACACTTCCTGGAATCTATGATATCACATTGGTAATCCTCCTCTGTCTTAGGAAGGGGTCTTCTGGCCTAGGTGAATTGTGGGCTTACCCCAAGGGTAATTGCCAGAACCTGTGGGAGCAGGCATGATTTGGCATGATTTCTGCATCATGGAAACTTACATCAGAATAAGTGTGTGAACGTTAAACTGCGTGAAATATTGAATTCACAGATGATCCAATACAAGTAAAGTACTTTATATAGCATATTTGGATATTATATTATTTGGAGATCCAAATATTGTATTACACATATCAAACTTTATATTATCATATTTGGATAATATTCAAAATTTCAAATAAATTCTGGAGAATATTCAGAAGCAAAATTCTCCACCGATAATTTTAAATAGAATTTTAGTGTTAACTAAGCTAATTTCAAGAGCTTGATTCTATTTTATCTCCAAACCACATAAAGTGCAGTAGTATCTCAGAATTACTATTCTGGAGAGATTTGCTTTTCACAGCTCTGGTTATAGACACCACTGTGACATTTTCAACAGTGCTTAAAGCAAAACAACATTTATTGGTATGGTCTGTTTACACAATTGCTTAAAACAAACCCATATATGAAGAAAATGAGAAAGCAGCAAGAGAAGAAAGCGATACACTTTATCTGACTGCATCAAAATAAGATCACTGGAGCACAAAGATACATTCACAATAAATGCTTTGCTTTCAGCATTTATCTAATGACAAAAAAGCCTTATTGCTACAAATATCCCAGTGTTACAAACATTATCCCTTAATTATTCATCAGCAGTTTATATCTACAGCTAATTTACCAGCTGCACTTTTCTAAAGCCAGAAACAGTTTCTTAGTTACTTGGGGACCAGTCAAGGGGCTTAGCAGCAAACATATTGGTGGACTACTAATCAATATAAGTGGCGCCTTGCTACTTAGATCTATCCTACCGATATCACCCTAAAATAGTAGATAATGTTGCCACCTCTGCTAGGAAAAATTGTTGCTGATCTATTTTAAATTAAGGTAATTTTAGAACTAGTGATTACTAGGGGTGGAAGACATGGGTTGCTCATAGCCCATAGAACTAGGCAGTCCAGGAGGGATTCAATTACAAATTTTCAGAAGGTGATCACAAAGTATTTCCAGTAGTGCTTGCTGAACCTCCTACAAGGCTTCTTATCCCATGCCCACCTGTAAGATAAAAGCTGCACAGCCTAGAAGGCAGCAACTGGAAGGAGCTTTAGTTAAGGTGTATCCAGTACTAGGTGGGAGAATGAGAATTGGTAGTGTATATCCTTCGTGCCTGTCATCCCTAAGTAGAACTACTGTTGAACGGAATAAGTGGCTTGCCCAACCGTACATAAGGGACATTGCAAAACATTAGTATTTCCAATGTATGAGGAACTTACTTGCACACTAAGAGCAGCTGTAGATATGATCAACTTAAGCAGCCAGAACAAATGAGGCCTCCCACCTTTGAACTGGGCCAGAGAAGCAGGATTGCCATGCCTCAAAGCAGTCCATCTATTGGATGGATTCCACTACCTGTTGAATGTAGAAGTCATTATGCAATCAGGTAGCTATGTGGAGGAAACCTTTGTGTCCTCTTTTACAACGGACAGTCCTCCATTCGAAGCCATTCTTTTTCTGTTTATCCTTATTATCTTTATCATCTGTCCAGTTCCAGGTTAAAGATACTGTAAGAAGAAGTGCTCACCAACAGTTAACATTTGGGTGGAACAGGCAGGCATAAACCATTCAGGGAGCCTGCAGCTAATTATGAACAGTAGAGAAAAGCTTAAATAAATAAATAAGAAGGTCTCCTGATCACAGTTTTCTCTATAGTGGCGAGAGCCATTGTATTTCTGTTGTTATAAGATTTGTTATTTAAATGTGCATCTATACTTATAAAGTAGCCTATTCAAATTTTATGCACTTTGATTACCTTTTGACCTCTCTTTTGTTATCATTGTTGGTGTTCGGTAAGTAGCCAGCCTAACTATGTGGGATTGCTATGACTGAAGCCATGCTTGGAAGCCCAAGCTACAGAATGGTCTGAAGAAGGGGAAATCTCCTAGCCTGGACATACCTACAATGGGTATACAGGGTGAGTGAGCTTCCTTTTTGATTTGCACAGGAGTGACAGTAAGAGAGAGAGAGAGAGAGAGAGAAAGAAAGAGGTGGTAATTTAATTTGCTTTCTGTCAAGGAACAGTGATATAGAACAAAACATCTTTCTCGGGAGGCACACACCTTGAATTGATGAACCCCTGCAGTTATTTAGACAGTGCTAATAATTTGCTTTGCTTTTATTTCATCAACTGTCTGCAGTGACATTTAAGTTACATATGTGAATGGATTGGCATTTTTAGATTGTCAGGAGCATTACTGGATAGGAGAAAAACTGATTGTGTCACGGGACATCTGTTTTATTGTTAATTAGATGAAATAGGAAAGGCATCAGAAGCCTACACTCTGAAACTATTTCATAGTTCCTGTTTAAAATCTTGCTTTGATCCCTTGAAATTAATGATGCTTTGCAGATTTTCACATTTTGATGTGAATTTCATTTGGGAAGTTTCAGGAACAAATGAGAAAGGGAGTTGTTATCCATCTGTGCTTCCGTCTTTATAATTCAATTACTTGCTGCCATGATAACTGCCCCCACCCCAGTTCATAATTATCTGCAGAAAGAAAATACGCAAGCAGTTCCCTTATCAGCTCCCTCCGAATTATGTGCTCGTTACCTCACATGTTTTGTGTCCCTTGGTTTTCGAGAACTGTAATGTCGAAAATGATTTGCAGGCATTTGAAGTCAACCAGGGTTTTGGCTTCCTTCTATAACCACACTGAAAATCTATTCTTCGTATAAGTGCTCAAATTATAGCAAAAATGGTAGAGGGCTCAACAAAATCCAGAAGTCTTTCTAGTTTTAGTCCAGTCATACTTCTCATGGTATTATCAAAACAGATGCTGAGGATGCTGACACAAAAGGTAAGGGGACTTCCCACCTGGCCTCCTGGGAACACAGTAACACTCCATCCAACTGATATTCCACTGCAGGCAGATTGCAGTAACTGAGGCCATTTAGGAAGTTATGGAAATTTCAGCTGGTTCAAAAAGCAGAAGCGAGACCGCTGAACAATGAGTGTCTGATCATATCATGCTGGTGCCACTAAGTGGATCCAGGTTTGTTTCTGGGTTGGCTTCAAAGTAATGGATCTTGCTTTCTGAGTTCCTTAAAAGGAAAAAAGGTGGGCTAGAAATACAATGAATGAATAAAATAAACTGCTTGAGATGAAGGTTTATGAAGGACCATCCATCCTGCACAAACCTGTCCACATTTGTACATAGCTACTTAGGAGTATGTCTCTTTAGAGCCAGTGGGGCTCAGATCTGAATAGGCATGTGCAGGATTAGAAGTAGCTGTTCCCCACTTCCTTAAAATTCAGTGCATAACGCTGGTGTGTGTCCCCTTGCCTTTTAATCCCATGTTTGTTGTTCTGCCTGCATACGTGGAAGTTCATGTGAGCATGTGTATAAAGACATGCAGCAGAAACTGGAATAATGTTATTTGTCAGTCTGCATTTGCCTTTAAACATACTGAGTTTGGTCCAAACAGAGACATACTTAAAGTAGAGCCAATGAAATCAGTGGGACTTAGTCATGACTAACCTATGTCCCACTGATTTTGATGGGTCAGATCATTATATGGTTAACTCTAGAACCAATCCATTGTAGGGGCATAGGCACATACTGGTCGGATTTAAAGGCACGAAGTTTATTATCTGTCAATGATACCACATTCATTTAGGAATATTCCAGAGCTAAAGGACTCAAGATGATTTAAAAATGGTTTTTATCTTTAGTGTGACAGTCATACTAGGTATGCCCAATGCTAGGGGCAGGAAATTCTTTCAAAGCAGCCCATTTCTCTCCCTGATTAGAAAAACATTCATGTGAGTGGATATTCAGGAACCAAACTGCAAATGCTCCAACTATCAAATCCAGATTAATATTCTGTATTTTACTGTCTTGAATATGTATATTATTTGCTATAGTTCTGTGAAGCAGAATATCTTTAGAAGATCTGTCTCTTGCTTGTTTACCTAAATATAGGCTCCAAGTGAAAAAGAAAATGCTTCAGATCAGGGCACAGCAAAATATTAAAGGCCTAACAAAGAATAGTGGCTTTGGTCACTGAACCACAGCATGCGCTAGTTGTTTCTCTGTAGAAAGGCCTTCCTCTACCATTCTGGAAGAAACAGACCCTGTTAGGGGCCAAAACCAGGAGCTCTGGAGCCGAATTCAGCATCCAGATTCCTCAGTGGGCCATCCCTCCTCCCCTGGCCTCACCCCATTTCACCCAGCCACTATTGTTTGGTAGTTTCCTGTATTTTGCCTGATTCTTTCCACCATGCATTTCTTAAGGCTTAGTTATTGGCAATAAGAGATTTAAGCTAAAGTATGGTGACCTCTTTCATCAGGTCTGCCCTATTGCCTTTAGCCACACCCAGGACCGGATGGCAGCCTCTGATGGCTCCCTGGAATGGCCCTCAGTCCTTGGGCTGGATGAGGCTCTGCAATCTGCTGCTGCATTTCCTCCTCTGAAGGATTCGTACAGAGTGTGGAACTCTCAGTGAGAACAAGGAAGTTCATATTCCCACTCATTTTTTCCAAATGAAATGCTTCAGGGTGACCTGCTAGCATCTCCCAGTCCATCCGGGGTTGTTATGACTGAACGTAAAATGGGGAGAAGGTCATTGTGCAGTGTTTGAGATCTTTGGATGCAAGTGGATGTCTACCTACCTACCTACCTATTAATCTATCATCTATCTAATCTATCAATGTTTTATGTGCTTTTCCAATTGAAAGAGCAGAAAATGTTTAATAGTTTGCTGTTCTTTTACTTGTAATTAGGGATGTGGAAATCAGTATAACTCGAGCTTGCTGAGGTTCTCCAAGTTTCGCTTTGAAGTTCAGTCCAGCTTGTGACCTCATCTGTTTGTGAAATTTTTCTTTTCACATGAATTTTTTTGAGTACTTGGGTGCATTCTTGGTGCATATTGAAAACCACACATTCTTCTTCCATCAATCAAATCCCATTGGTGTTTACTTTTTAAAAAGTACGTATTAATACATGCTTTCAAAGTATGCAGTTTTAATGCGTTCCTTCATTCCCTCCCCCCCAGCCCCCTTAAACAGCAACATGAACATTGGCTGTAGACAGTGCTTGCATTCATGTTCAGGAGGCACAAACAGAGTAACCACTGGTCACAAAGAAGCCGGAATAATTTCTTATGCATCCCAACTTGTATCCCAGTAATTATCATCCTGCTTCATGCATGGGCAGCCTTGAGAAAGTAGGGCATTGCCCACATTCTGAAATGGACAGTTCAAAGCTAAATTTAGAGAAGTTATTCACAATGGTGAGTCTTCAGGCTCTGCTCTGTTGTGAGACTCCAGTTGTAATTTTTGCTGAGTGAAATTTTGTGTATCACTTACTACTTTAAAAAGATCTGATTTTATCTGGGGCTGAGGGATGTAATATGCCACTGGTATTTGAACAATATGCATTATGTAGATGAATATATTGTTCGTAAGGCTTGGCAAGACGCTTTTTGGAACAGACATGGGTTTCGACCCTTGAAACATTGGTATCTGACTAAACATGTGCATGACAACTGAACATCTAATTTACATGTGTAAATGTCAGATCAACCAGCTGCGTGTATATGCAAATACAGATGTCTTTAATTCTAGGAGTTCTTTAAAATGTGATGCAACCAGAATATAAAAGTCGGCTGAGCTTGATTGGAAGTATAAAATGGAGAATACATGTGAGCAAGAATGAATTAGTCTTGACTAGATAAGGTTCATCAACACATGGCTGTAAGACTAATTTTATAATCATGGGTTGAATCTAAACTGGCTGTCCCATAAATGTAAGACTTCTTTCTGTGTTGGACAGAGGCTTTACCCTGTGCAACCCTCTGTGTCACTGTTCTTGCTGTTTTGGAGATCTCTCAGGCTCCCAGAACTACAGGAAGCACAAAGGGAAGGAGTCTCCAAAGGCAGCCTCCTTGGCCCCTTCCCACAGTGCTAGCAGAATATTAGATGCAACACTACACACTTGCAAAACCTAGATACTTGATTCTAGAAGCACTGTAGTCTAGGAGCACTTGGCCTGCAGGCAGAGCAGACAGTCAGACTACCTGGTCCCAGTCTTCTGCAATGAGGTGAAGTATAATTCATTCCTATTTAAATAATACCATAATTTCTAAATTATTACAGATTAGAAATGTATGCACCTGTGCATTTAAATGAACACATGCACATTTTATACAAGGTGATGCCATCTTTCTTTTTGTTTTTGGGGATGCATTTCCTCTGTTTTGGTGACCCTCTGTGCCTCCCTCCATAGAATCTGCTGTCTGAGGTGGCTGCTTCACTCTACCACATTGGAAGGGCAGTGCTTTCCTAGGGACTGTGTGCGAATGGCCTGGGACTGAAGCATGGGGGAAAATGGCCAAGCCACTGTGCAACTGTCCTGTTGCTGTTCTGTCCCCCACCACAGCAGGGTTCCCTTTAAAAAGTATGTGAAATGCAACCACTTTTCATGAATTCTCTGGTTGGGAGCAGACTCTTCCGTCAGAGCTTTCTTGGTAGAGGCCAGACATCCTTCCATGAGAACTTGAATTCTGTGACCATTTTCTTTTGAACTTTGCAAGTATTGGCCACGTTAATGACTTTTGTACACTTTCTTGTTTGCATTACCTTTGGCCTAATTAATGCCTGAAACTGCACCTGATAAATTAGAAGTTTGGAAAAGGAATGCACATCTGTCTCAAGAATGACCATTTTAAGCTTGAGGGCCTCTTTCTGAAAATATGCAAATGCACACACACACACACACACATTTGTCACTTTTTCAGTCAACTTAGGGTTATTTTTTTAACAAATTCATAACATGCGCTGCCCAGGGAAAAAAGGGCCGAATTCTTCCTTGCTGTCACATTGACTTACTGGCATTGGCTACCATGGAGGATGAATGTCTGCAAAGCACATTTTATTAGTGAGACTAAGATAAATGTTTAGCATGATTCCTTTATGAGGAAGAAAGATTGATATCCTTCCCTGGTAATATAGTGAGAGCAATTCCATATCTATTCAGCTTTGGAGTTTATGTTATGAATGGATTGGCAGCTGATTTAATGGAGAGGAAAATGTACATATCTTGGTGGGAGGGCACCAGAAAGCAAAGCAAAGCAAAGCAAAGCAAAGCAAAGCAAAGCAAAGCAAGGGGATCAATGCATCTAGATGGAACACTTTCATCCCCTCCCCTTCTCTCCTGAGGAAGAGTGGGGAGGGGAAAGGGATTAATTACATAAATAATTTTGAAAAGGTGCAGGATTTATAGGGTAATTAATTGAGGGAGCAAACATGGGCAGTTATGCATCGCCAAAAAGAGGGATTCCATCACCGGGGAGGAACCGCACTACAGCACTGCTGCAGCCTGCATGCAAAGCACGTTTATCACCTTTGGGGCATAGTCTAATGAAGACAGCGCAGGCTTTGCTTTGCTGAAAATGTGACCTTGCGTCACACACAAGTGTGACTGTGGGGGAAGCAGGAGCAGTTGGAAAGGTGATGTTTGCAGGGAGATGGCCCTTTTAAAAACGGTATTTTTAATCCATTATTTGCACATTTGCGAGTGTGAAGGAATGGAGAGAAAATTTAAAAAAAGAAGTAATTTACAGATCTTTCCCAAAAGGCAAAACAGTCTCTCTGTCCCTCATGCTGACTTTTGCAGGAGTAAGTGCCATTGAAGACAATAATGGTTTACTTCTGAGTAGGCATGATAGATAGGGCATTTTCAACTAGTTTTTCTTTACATAGCACTTGAAACAATGTGAGAGATTTGCATTATTCACAGATTCATAACTCTGCCCATGCATATTAGCAAATACTGTTTCCTTTTTAACAGCAATTCCGGTCTCCCCTCCCCTCCCCTCCCCTCCCCTCCCCTCCCCTCTCCATCAAACTACCCATTCCCACCAGAACAGTACCACAAGTTTAGCATACACTGAAATATATAATGCTGAAAAAAAGTGAAATACAAAAACGTTGGTCAGGAGAAAACTGGAATGTAATTGTAGAAGCAGCACGAAGAGGACAGTTTGCTGTGGGTGTTATATGGCATGTCAGTAGGTCAGGCAATATGCTGCTGTTTCACAAACACATTTTTAAAAACCTGACACACAGCTTAAGACTCTAGTGCGCATGTGTGTTTGTGGTGTATGTGTGTGTGTGTGCGCGCGCACACACAATTATATCCCTGTCACAGCACCTTTAAATCTCTGAAGGACTATAATCTATATCTGGTCTGAATTCTAAAAGGTGGTAAATGCCAGGTGTTGAAGTGGGGGTTTTTTGGTAATAAGTTATCACTGGAATTAGTCACGAGGTTTTCTGGAATGTTGTTCAGCCTTATCTTAGCCTAGGTTTTGTTTTCTGTCAACTGAAATATGTTTCTCATTCACAAGTTTATTTTTCCTGTTAAATAATATTCAGCTCGATGTATTTATTTTTTAAGCACAGGTTCCTAACAGGATAGCTTGGAGCCTGTCACTGTCAATGAAATCATTTTTGTTTTAATATGACACTTACTGGAAATGTGAAAGCATGAAGCAGTTTTTCACAGAAGAACATTATTTTAACATATGCTAAGGTAAGTGATGGGAAAGATGTGGAGATATTGAGATAGCAGTGGAAATTACATTTCTGTTTATGAATAGTAAGGAAATGCAGCAGAATTTGAACATCTCCCTGCTGAAATACAGGAGGATAAAGCTCATTATAAAATGGGCATATTTTAATAGAAAAGCATCAGCTGGGCTGGAGCTTATTATACGTTTAGTGGTGGATATCACTACTAAGAGTAACAAACAAGAAAAACAACAACAGCATACTTATGCTCTTTACTTCCCCCCTTATGATGTGTAAGAGTCCCATAAAGGATGAATAGGCAACCAGCAGATGCTCATTTTAAAATGCAAATGGTTTATGTACAGTACTTTACAATAGCTTCCATACTGTGTGTACAAATTCCACATTTAGCGCAGTGAAATCATTTGCTGGCTTGCTAGAGAATTAGTCCAAGTCAGATGCTCTGGCACTGTTGATTTATTTCTCTGCCTGCAGAGCAAAGTCAAAGCCTGCTATCTAATCCTGGCCATGCACAATGATAAGATCATACACACACAGAGAGAGGTGGTCTGCCCAATTTTATGTCAGTTATAGTGCACTGTCTCCCGCATATCACTGAATGTATCTTTGTCCTGTGGCACATATGAGCATAAGAAGAGCCAGGCTAGATCAAACCAAAGACTGATGTAGCCCTGCAGTCTGTTCCTTTTAGTGGTCAACCAGATGCCCATGGGAAGCAGGATGTGAATGCAGCAGCCCCTCTCTATCATATTTCTCAGCAAACAGTACAGAGAAGCGTGCAGCCTCTGATATAGAGGCTATCATGACTCATCACTGTAGGTAGCCAATTCTTTAGTCTGGTAGGCATACAACTGCAATTCCTCAAAGACAGGCAGTTTAATACTTTAGTTGCCCAGGGATCACCAATGGTTTGGTTGCCATGCTTCTGGAATTACATATTGGGATTTATACAGTACAAGTGCTGGAACTGGGGTTTTACAGTTGACAGAACTGACCAGATTAAAAATGTGTAGACAAAGTAATTCACAGTCAGTTCCATGCAATTTGCATCCTGGTGAGTCTGGTTTTAACCCATCTGACATAACAGTAACAATGGAAAATCCCCTGACGGCATCACCATGAGCCCCATCCATAGTATCTCAATCAGACCTCACTGTCTTGGCCTTGTATATTTATTCCTGGATAGAAGCAGGAAGGTTTTACTGGGGATGTGGCTGTCTTGTCAGTTTTCTGTGATTACTCACTCAGCTTCCCACCTTTTGCCATCTCTCTCTTTCTTTCTCATCTGTCTTCCTTCCTGTTCCTTTGCCCATTATTTATGTGGATTTTGCTCAGATATCTGTCCTTGAATCTGATCTGTGCTGAGTGTTTTACAAAACGGCTGACTTAGACAATTTCACAAAATATTTTCTGATGCTTTAATCCAGCCTTTTCCAACATGCTTCCCTCCAGATGTGTTGGCCCAAGAATCACCCTTGGCTGAAAATAATGGGAGTTGTAGTTGAATTACGCATCTGTTGCTCTACATATCTGAAGGGCACTCAGAGAAGGCTGCTTTAATAACTTGTGATCTAAGTTTGCATGTTTGACTTATATTTAGTGATCCAATTTAAAAGAAGTATCCAATGTCAATTTTCTTTATATAAGCAAAAGCAAAAAGAGCTGAACAGAAATATTCAATGAGAAAAAGAAACCACTGAAGTGCAAATGGTGTGCTTTAGATTTAAAACAAATCTAAAGCTTTACATGGAAATTATTTTTATTAGAATACTCGTAAATATTTCAAAGTATGATAATGCGGTAGATTACACTATTTGAATTGAAAACTGGAAAGTGACATATTCATTGCAGCACATCCAAAGAACAATGTAGACACCTATCCTTGTCTCTGTATGTCTTTCTCTCACTCTTAGGGATGGACACATGGCAAAACTGTATTACAGCTCTGAAGCTAACTCTTAATTTGGATGGTATTATATACATAGATTATGTTACTAATGACTGGTATGTGATAATTGTTTTAGAATTAAAACTGAATCTATCTGTGCAATGCCTGTGTGATTATCCAGTCTGCCTGCCTTCTCTCGGCAGAGCGCATGTGGACAGGGCCATGGGCCGTAGGGGAGGGCAAAGCACAGTGTTGCAGTTCACCACTGGGTCCAGTCAATCATCATCGCACTGGATCGGTGGCTTTGGGTTGCTCGCTGCCTAACCTCACAGTATGGTCAGGATAAAAGTACGGTAGGAAAGACAATCCTTCCCTGAGTTATATAATTAAAATCCTCCTCTTCTTCCTCTCCTTCATCATTGTCATCCATTTACCATTCATAATACTGCTCTAACTACAAACTCTTACCAATGAAAGATTGCCTTTTTTTTGTTAGATCTGCAGAAAGTTTTTCTGCCTAGTCCTTCTTGAGAGATAGTAGCACCAGGGGAAAAGAAAAATAGGAATGGAGAAGGGCATTTCTAGAAAGGTGAGCTTAAACCGATGTCAGATTTATGTTAAATTTTTGAAAGAGAATTAATGGTACATTTCACATGTCTTTAATGAAAATCCTATTGATTTTGATGCAGTTTTATTTTAACGTCTTGCATCTAGTTCTGTTGCAATTTGTATGTGAAAAGTGTCTTTTCTGCAAATAAAATATGGGTTCAACAGTGGGGTTGGGGTAACCTGCATTCTGGGGAGGTGCTGCTGCCCCCCTCTACCCCATCTGTTACTACATAAGATCCTGAGAAATTTTGTTAAAGTGTGAAGGGCTACACTGCACTAACTGATTTCTATCCATCTGGTTGTCTACATAAAATGTTTGGAACAGTTACTGCTTCCTCAGTGAGGCTTATCATGCATGTGATACGGGCTAGCAAACTTGGGAGAGATGGGACTTGTTCTACACTGCATCCCACTTACCCTTCAAGAGCACCTTCATGTGTTCTGCCAAGCAGGCAACCATGACCCATTTCCACACTTGGGTAACCTCTCTGCTAGATTACTGTAACATGCTTTATGTGGGGCTACCTTTGAAAATGGCCCAGAAACTCCAACTGGTGCAGAACTGGGCAGCACAGCTGATGAGGCCCATGAGACCACATTTCGCCAATCCTCTATCAGCTACATTGGTTGCTTATTCAATTCAAGGCCCAATTCCAAGTGCTGATGCTAACATACAAAGTCCTAGATGGCTTGAGGCCAGGCTATCTGAAGGAATGCCTTTCTCCATAAGTTCCTACCCAGTCCTTAAGATCAACAGAGGTCCTTCTTCAAGAACAACCCTGTAAAGAAGTAAGGGGGGTGATGGTTAGGAGAAGGGCCTACTCCATGGTTGTACCCCATCTCTGGAGCATGCTCTCCAAGGAAGTGTGCCTGGCACTGTCTTTGTTTTCTTTTCAGTGCCAGGTAAAAACCTTTTAATTTACCAGCTGTTTTAATGGATAGATTGGTTTTAATACTGTACTTATTGAACTGCTGAAATACTAACTTTCTAATTTTACTAGGAGTTGCCTTGTTATGGTTGGCTTTTAACAATGTTTATTGTTTATGTTATATTATTGTTGTTATATGTTTTTAACTATTATACAATGTCTTCTAATTATGAACTGCCTGGAAAGTTCCAGGGGCTATAGAGCAGTATAAAAATCTAATAAATAAATAAGTAAATAAATAAATAAAGGTGCCTTGTAACAATTACATGGGATTTACTGGTTCAGATCCTACTTGGAGAATGAGTATTTAGCCACTGTTGCTATGCATACATTGATAACCTCAGATACCAAACTAGGCTCTTGAGTAGTGGGGCGAATATGGAGCCCTCCTGATGATGTTGGAATGCAACTCCAATCAGCCTTGGCCAGGATAGCCAATAGTGAGGGATGATGGGAGTTGTCCAACAGTACTGTCCCACCACCTTGAAAGGCCACATGTTCCTCATGTCTGCTCTTGGATTGAGAGCCCAGGTCAAAGCATTACTTTGATTGGCACCAGTTTTCTTCCTTAGACAACAAACTGTCTCTGTTCGATGTTCACAGCCTGATAGAACTGAACTGACTTCACTTCACTTTTCCATATTTCAGCAAATATTTCTTTCCTCTTTACCAAGTCTAAATAATGTATTTCTGAACTAAGCGTATCTCCTCGCAATTTATTTATTTATTTGAAGTTTTTATATGCCGTCCCCATTGCTGCACAGCCTCGGAATGGTTCACAACAGCCTCGGCGTGGCTCACAACACAATGGCTCACAATGATTAGTGAGTTATAGGATGGCTTGTGCAACCAAGAATTACATACAGCAAGAAGCCTAGGAACTATTGGTGTAGACAGATAGAAATAGTAGCAGAAGATGTAATGGCAGCATTCCATTGTAAATTATTTCTTGTGTAGGAAGCTTAAATTTGACAAGATAGGCTATAGTTCTTTAATGATAGGCTTATAAAAATCTAAAACTTATATGTTACCTTTTAAACTTCAGGTTTATCACAATGAAGTTTAATGGATAGTTTCTATTACATGCACCTTTCTTTTATGTATCTCCTTAAATATGTATAAGACAGTTTTACTTATTATGTTTATGTGTATTCTCTCTTTGGGCATTTGTCTTGATCACAAGAGAGCATGTTTATGGTAATTTACTATAATACATGTATATCAGAGGCAGTTCAAATGACACTTAGCCTTGAATATGTTTAAGATGTTTTCCTTGTAGTCACGGGTAAGTCAAAAGATACATGGAAAGCTATTAATTTTAAGATGATGGCAGCATAAACAAGATCAAGATGTGACTCTGTTTTGGATTGCCAGGGAGAATTATGGCTAAGTTTGGACATTTTGTGGTCTGTTTCTTTTTTAAATGAATAAAACACAACACTTTTATTATTGAAACAACCTGTTTGGGTAACTTGATGTAATAGTTTCAGAGGGAAAGGTGCTGAGGGCAAGGAGTAAGGGCTTCAAGACAGATCATGCACTCCTTGAGCCAACTTTGGCCATAGGCTGGCAGTTCCCCATCACTGCTGTGGGGTGAGAAAAATATTTTAGACCGTTTAGGACAAATGAGATTAGTTGTAAGGCATCTGGATTAATATTCCTGCAGTGAACATTGCTTTTATTTTTCTTATTGGGCTCCAACCCTCATCATGCCTGACTGGGGATGATGGCATTTGAAATCCAACAACACCAGGAGGGCCGCAGGTTCCTTATAACTTCCCTATGGCTGGATATTACAGTTGTTTGTAACTGTTTCAAGCTGTATCTTTGAGGAGTCAAGATTCCCTCCAATATGCTTCCAGGTGTTGTGATAATGCAGGGCAGCTAGAACCAATTTAATGAAGTACTGAAATTCCATGAAAAGTCCAAACAAACTGGAGCTTTACCCAGGACCCAGAAGACAGTGTCACTGGTGCTTCTTGGAACATATTGCAGGGGATTAAATATGATGTAGAGAAGCCACAAGACTCTGAAGAAAAGCAGGTTCCTGGCATGCCCGTTTGCACGACATGAAGTTGTATGCCAGCTCGATTTACAAAATTACCCTCCCTGGGCATGCATCGCCCAGAATGCATGGCCTGCAGTGGCATTGTGGGGTGGACTGTTAGTCATCCCAAATATGCATTCTAGCCAGATTCAGAAATAGGATATGCTGGACTGGGGTTGTGTGTGTGCCAGTCTGGCAACTTGAAGCCTGTGGGCTGCAATGGTAATGCAAGCAAGGTCAATGACAGCCCCTGTCCAAGTGGGTTCTCCTATGGCAGAGATTATTATGGGTTCACATTCCATTGTTTCGGATATCAAGATTGAAACTGTGTATCATTCTGCTGAGAACTAAGAACCTTAAAAGAAGAGTTTTTGAGGCACTCAAAAACTGCAGGTCCTCTTGGTTTTATCAAGAAACTAGAGATGTTTTTTCTCCCTTTCTTTGTTCCTTCTCCATTCAGAAACTTAGTGAGTAGAATGAAACAACTAAATTTCCATGTAGCAGAACTCTTCACTAGCACCAATCTATTGATGAATGTAAGAGCTGGTACTGCAAGGTTCACTTTAATTTCCTCTGGCAGTTTTTCCTTTGATTCAGTACTTTGTAACAAGATTGTACTCTTCAAGTCCTTAAAGGGACAGAGGGTAGCTAAGAAAGTCACTGTGCTTCTGAGCATAAAATTAATTCAGAGAAAGCTAAGTGAGTTTGATTCACAGGGAATGTTAAATGCACACCCAGGCATTATTTATACCACTTCCATTGAAGCAGACTTCATTGGATCAGACATGGGTGCTGATCATAGGTAGAGCCATGATGAATCAGGCCAAAGGCATGTCTTGTCCAGTATTCTGTTCCCATTGTGGCCAAGCAGATGCCTATAGGAAGCCCATAAGCAGGAGATGAGTGCATTAGCCTACCATGTTTCCCAGCAACCTGTATTGAGAGTAAGAGAATATAAAATATTTTTTTTAATGGGAAGGAGTAGGGAGTTTTGTTGGGTCAAGAATGCCAAGGAAAGTGAATGGGAGACATTCATATCCATGTGCACCATGCTGACAAACTCTCAATTGGTTGATTTGGAGGAAGCTTTGATGGACAAAATAAGCCCTCCTATGCAGCTCTTAGGTCTAAGAACAGAAATCAGAAGTTGTCCTTTGAAGTAAAAGAGCAATACTGCTCTGAGGTGTTCAGATGGTGCAGAATTCCACACTTGCTTTAGAAATTACATGGATCGATCCTAGAATACCATTTCAGCCCCATCATTCTGGTGTAACTGTTCCTATCCTGAAGGTTAGCTATGTGCTTAAACTTTCTACTAAACTGGAGTCTCCCTAGTTTCCCTATTTTCTCTTAAACCAAAGTGAACAGCTTGAGCTTAGGATAGTAGTGGCTATTTTCTG
This sequence comes from Varanus komodoensis, assembly GCF_004798865.1. NCBI lineage: Eukaryota > Metazoa > Chordata > Lepidosauria > Squamata > Varanidae > Varanus > Varanus komodoensis. The sequence goes on along the minus strand of NW_025335587.1, from coordinate 2,496,527 downwards.
CCAAATCCACCATACTGACTAAAGTAAATTAATTAACCTTTTCATCGAATCCACTTACATCTCCTGTCTGTTTCAGCTGAGATCACCCTCTGGGAATTTTTTTTTACCTGCTACTACTTTATCATCTTCATCTGTAAACTAATAAGCTGTTGGCCCCATTGCTTTTTGCTTTCTTATGCTGCAGTCTTTCCAACCCCACATGTGTGCCAGCTTGTTATGGCAACAGCTTTTCCACAGAGATTCATAAGCTGCTCCAATAGTATGTAATGTGGTTCCATTCCTCTAGGCTAATGAACTTTTTCCTCCCTCCACCCCCCCTTTTTTTGGTGAACTGCATCTTCATGTATTTTTGTTTCACCAGCTTATTTGTCTCCCCGAAAGGTTACATCCAATTTTCATCATGCTTATAAAGAAATTTGTAAATTTGGGCAAATTCTTATTGAACAATAAACCAAATGAAATTCTTATCCATCTATACAGATCAAATTCATAAGTTACGGCTATTCCTAGTGTGGAGAAAACCATGTGCCTATTTGCCATCCACTAAAGATGAGGAGCCTGTCCAAAATAAAAGAGGGAGAAACCCTTAGCAGCACAAGCATGGCTGGACACAGGCAGTTCCTGAGTTGCAAACATTCAAGTACTTATGAACAAGCTGCCATAAAGCCTATTAATTTTTTAAAAAACTGCAGAAAATCATCTTTACCATAGAGAGAGAGAGGAAAGTGAAAGGGGAGAGAGAGGGCCTCCAAAGCATCACCATAGAGAGAGAGGAACTAAAAGGGTATATTTAATTTGTGGAAACTTGTGGAAATTTTGCACCACAACACAGTGTTTGTGTCAGACATGGGAGAAAAGCCTCACTCATTTCTCACAAAGAGGAAAGCCAAACTTTAGGTGAGAGAAGAAGCATATGACTCCAATGAGAGAGTGATTTACAAGGCCCAAGAATTCTAGTTTTCAGGGTCTGAAGAAGTAACTTACAGTTTGGATTTATCAGGACTGTTATGTCCAGAAGTGTCAGGCTAACTGTACTGGTGTTTTGACATCACCCCATCAGGACTGGGTGTTTTGACATCACCCCATTGGCCAGCTGATGGAATGGGGTGGGGAATAAAGGACCCAGGGATTGAGAGAACGGGGTCTTTGTTCTTTTGGTTGTGCTGCCGCAAGAGACCTGGATCATAGAGTGGAAGGAATTATGCAGGCACAAAATAGTGTGGGACGAACTTTCCAAGTCCCCAGCGTTGAACCAGGCCATTCATGTGAGTTCCCAGTCATGGACATCCAAGTGTATGATTTCTTCTTTCAGCTAGATAAAGCATGTGAAAGTAGCCTCTGTGCCCCAGGGGTGAATCCAGGACTGGACCTGGGGGGGGAAATCCAAGGTCCAGTAGCACATTCCCCCATGGCCACCCAGAGGACAACAGGTGAACAGCACTTGGTGTACCAGGACGGGTGCTGTCACTTGCCACAGCTTGCTTGCTGGCTGGCTTTCCTTTTAAAGCATTTTCTAGTCGCGGGTGGCCATCTGAGCACACAGATGCTTACAAATCTGCATTTTATTATTTTTACTTTTAAATCATATTACCTGTCTACAACAGAATGACACTTAATCCCAAGGAAATGCATTTGGCACTGGGGCAACAGATACAAACATTATTTTACTATTGTAATTAAAACGGTCCTCACTTGATTTAAGTGAGGTTAAAATGCAAAACTAAATAGGCTAATCTTTCTTCTTTCCCTAAAATCGGGGTTGGACTGGTCTAGCATACCATGAATGTTAACACTGTTATAGAGCACGTCCTTGGGAGCGGGGGGGGGGGGGTGGTGGAAAGTGTCAAGGAGGAAAAAAGAGAAACATTAGTTGTTATTTCTTGTTATTATTTAATAGATTTATATGCCACTTGTAGGGCTTAAAGGAAATTTAAATACATTAAAATGCATTGTGATGTACATTAAAATACAGAATAGTTGCTAAAACAATTATAGAAAACTTTCCTCGACTTTGTTCTACTGACAAGTGCTTCCTTGTCTTTGTTTCTCCCACAAATGGGATGTTGCATTTGGTCTGCTATAGATCTGAAGGTACATCCAAATGAATGGCCACCAGCTTTAATCAGTTCAACTGCTGGGAAAAAATAAATCACTATCCTAAATCTGTCATACTCAATTCTGGGTCAAGGAGTTCTGGGCTTCTTCTTAGATCTGTTACCTGTGCACCACCAAATTGCTAGAAAGACTGTTAGGAGACTGTAGCTTTTCATAGTATATGTTGGATTCCCATGTGTACACATTTCTCTTGATCTTTAGCATCTAACTAGTGCTAGTTGAGGTTTCAGGTGGCAACTCACAGAAGTAACAATGGAGTAGTCGGATAAGCAGCTTTTAAACAATTTGGGGTGCAATCCTATAGACAGAAAAAGTTTGGGATTATAGGACTTTTTCCTATCTAAACATGCAAGATAATTTCTCAGCATACATAACCTTTCATTTTAAGTTTCATATAACCAGTGGTTAGCTAGAAGAGAAATTTCTGAAAAGCCCTACAGATTCTATTTTTACTGGCAAACCAAACTAAACAACCAGGCTTGTAGAGAAAATCTGTCCTAGCGCAGTTTTTCAGCTCAAACGTTCCACACTGCAGCTGTGTGCAGGCTCTTTTTTGGATTATGAATGCTGCAATTTGCTAGTATACAGTTCCTTTTCATAACATTTTCAAAGCTGCTTTACAATTAACAAGCATGGAAAGGCTGTCCCTTCAACTTTTTGGTAAAATCTTTTACTTTAAGTTTGTGAATTTTAAACTGCTTAAAAGCAACAACACCTAACTGGGATATTTCATGGAAAAAATAAGATTCATTAGCTTCAGATAAATGGTAATAAAAGAAGTGTATACTGTTCAGGTATCATTAAGTCCTTATGTCACCACCATTCCACAACTTTTAATGACAATATTAAACAAAGGCCTACCTACTCTTGAGTGCCAGGTCTCAGAAGTTTTCACACAACTAAATATATGAACATATATTTTATTTTCATCTGAAAACTTTCTGAATGATTTTTCATTTGTCCTTCTCCCTTTCTTCGTCCAGTTTTTTTAGTCACTGCAGTCAGGATGAATTATACTGTTTTGTTTCTGGATTCACATTGTTTATCCCCAAGCTCTCTATATGCTTTCTGTAGAATATAGCTTAACTCCTTAATAACTTGTCAAGCTCTTGTTCATTTTAATTAGCAGTGGTTAACTTTCAGCTGCTAAAACAGATAGACTGCATATGCAATCTATAGCTTTTCAGTCTTAAACCACTGTAGGCAAAACTTTCCTTTTTATGGTATTTAACAAATTTCTAATAAAATATTGAATTTGTGAAGACAGCTTCTAACTAATTCAAAATATTTGGGATTGTGGAAGAATCTTGACTGGAATTCACCTCTCACTGAAGAACACAGCATGACTCATTTGTTTAATATTGTGTATAATGAAAACAATCTGTTGCCCTTCTAGTTCTCTACCTAGATGTTTTACTTTTTGTTGTTACCTGCATGATGTGCTACTATGACTTTAGATCAGTGATTCATAGACTTGGATGCCCAAATGTTTGTTTGCCCAAACTACAGTTCCTAACACCCCCACCATGTATGACCAAATGACCAGGAATAATGGAGATTGTAATCTAGCGCCTGAGACCAATGGTTGCAAACTGCTGCACAATGTGTATTTGCTGCTGAAAAGTCCTGACTTGATCCTGATTGTGGTTCTGTGCCATTTGTGTTCAGGGTGACAGTGTGAAATTGCAGACTTTTCAGATGATCATCATCTTTAAAACACAATGGGTTCTATCTAGGATGAGTCACACTTTAGTGTCATTGAAATTAATAGAACTTACTTAGTTTGACTAACTTGTCTCCTTCATTTTAACAGGAATAAAGCATGAAACTTAACTTGGATCCAAAGCAATGCCTTTAAGTAATGTACTGCCTAGCTCTCATGATCTATCTTGCATTTATATTTTTTGATTTTGCATTACATACACACTTTAAATGTTAAAAAAAAGAAAGTATCAGGTGAATTTTCTCTTTCTGGTCAGTCCAACAATTCTTCTCCTTTCCTTGTAAAAGAAAATAAGCAGTCCAGGCCTTGATGAACATTCCAGAGGAAAGTTCTTTACTTTGGAAAAGCACCACTTAATCCTCCAGCTGCCGACACCTTGCTAAGATGCCCATAAGCCACAGCTTTCTTTTGGCAAGGCTTTCATTCTTTCTGGAATGGGGCTAAGAAACAACTTTCAAAGATGCATCTCTTCCAAGAGAGGTTTAATTGATATTATCTCAGGGTTTCTTTCTCAAATATTTCCAAATGAAAGTCAAAGTGACCAAGGACTTTCATGAAGCTTTCTGCATGATGAGAGAAACTTAAATCCCCTTTGTTCCTTGCCAACCAATGGCTCTCTCATCTCTTATCAACCTGAGGAGTAGAAAGTGCCAGTCATATCTCTAGGAGCCAAGAAGCAAAATGTTTTGAAGTGCCAGCTACCCCATTTGTGTGAAATAAAAACTCTCACAGCAACAGGAGGCAAGAATTAGATCACAACACTATTGCACCTGATTATATATCTTTCTCATGTCCTTCTTTCTGAAGTAAATGGGAATAAATGTATCAAGAAACATCTGGTGGATTACTATAGCTACCTATCAGCATGGTCAGGTTTCTTCAGCATATCTGGCAAAATCTTTAGGAATACCACAACTTTACAGATTTTAGCAGGTCAGATCGTCTCTCTCTTTTGCTTTGGGAAAGTGCCATACAAAAAGCTAGCTGCTATTGCTGTAGAGTTACAACTGCATTTGTATAAATAGTTTGTTTCTGTTTTTGAACCCTGCCTACAATAGGACCGGGGTACTCTGAGTCAGCCTTCCCTGTCATGCTCCATGTCTGTTAAGTTAGTCTTTTTCAGCAGCTTTGTGAGGGATGTTGGCTCTTGTAGTGTGATAGTTACAGAGAATACCAGGCTAGTGGAGTCTGGCTTAGACAGTTACTGCGTATCATCTTCTCATTCCAGATTCATGTCTCCTTACTTCCCACATGTATCAGACATGATCCATCTTTCCCAGTGGTGTATCACTTCTTCAAACCTTCCTTGTTCTTTCTATAGCCAATGTATTAGGAATAGGCAAAGTGACTTGTGCTTGGCCCATTCCTTTGGGTTTTCAAGGTAAGTTCAATTTTAAAATTTGTGCTCAGCCGCCTAAGATCGGGCTCATGGAGGTATTTGGCTCAACAAAGGGCTTGTGCAGTGAAGAGCTGCAGGTTTTGTTGTGTTGCCTGGCTTTGTGGCTTCTTGTGCATAACCACCACTTCAAATCTAACCACGTATTAACACCCAAGTCTTTTATTTTCTGGAAAAAAATGGAAACATGGTTTGAGCTAGGAAGTGGTGGGTAGTGGGATTGTTGTTTGTATCAGGGACCATATCATATCTAGGCGGAACTTGAAACACATGCAAGTTCAGGAATTCCACAGTAGCAAGTCAATTTGAGACATATTAGGAAAGTGCAAATACACAGAACTTGAGCTTGCCAACGTTGTTGTTGCTGCATTACATTTATATACTGCCTGTAGCTGAAGAAACCCATCCAGATTTCAAACAGGCCAGACTCTGCTTAGCTTGCAAGATTAGGCTGGATCAGGCATTTCAGGCTGCAAGAAGCAACGTATTTCTCCATCTTTCATCTCAAAGCTCATCCAACTCGAGTTCGTAACAAATTGGAATCTTTTTTTTAAAAATATGAGAACTAAGCATATTTTTCAAATATAGACATAAATTGTGCATGTTGGAAAATGTATGCATTCTTCTCCCATCGATTAAAGCATATTTGTATGCATTTTTGAAAAGTCCACAGATTCTCATGAACATTTTTCAAATGTATGCATTCTATCAAACCTATTTTGCTGTTTATAATGAATCACATTGCAAGCTCAGAGAGGTATGGACTATGGGTTTGCATTTGAGTTTGTACTCAGTCCAGGAAGATGCAAACCAGATAAATCCAGATCAGACACAAATGGAAATAAATTTCCTGAACACCCTGAGGAAAGAGAGATTGAGAAGACTTCTCTGTCAAGGAGCACACTTTTTCTGCCATTGAACTCCACACTGAACCTCAGACTGGTGATTTAGATTGGTCAGGTGACAAATGGGTCACCTCACCCACCACCCTGGGCAGAACTCTACTGTGGGGGTCTCTGGTAGGGGAGGCAATGGAATAAGTTCAAGCCTTCAGGTGGTGGCCCAGCATGCAACTGCTAGCCAGAACACTCCCACCTGCAGTCCCAGCTCCTGAAGCCAGCAGTCTGGGTCAGGGTGTTGAAGGGCACATTTGTAATCCAGGTCTTGCTGGACTATGCATTGACAGTCATGGCAGTGGTAGCACATTCAAAGCACTAGGCAGAGTTTCAGCTCTTGTCGCCATGGCCCTAGCTGTCCTGCTTGTAGGTGTTGTCACCAAGCTGCCTTATAAGCACATACAAGCGAGGGGCGCATGTACCGCAGCTGATATTAAAAATGAGAAAAGATGGTCCTTCAAGTAGCTTCATTACACCCAGTGAGCACTCAAAAACTATCGAAATTAGAAAAGGAAACACAAGCATTAAAAACACTAAATGGACAAAATAAAATGTAAGAAAAGAAGGCCATGCTAAGAACAAGGAGCAGCATTATTACTGAATGCTTCCCAGAACAGGACAGTGTTTCCCAGCCATCTGTTCAGCAGCCCCTGTTTTGTGTCTCCGTCAGCTTCACTTCATTAGGGGATGGCCTCAGATGGTGAAAGCAGGCTCTGAACCTTAAGCAGTTCAGGCCTTTATGGGTAAGAGCCAGAACCATAAAGAGGGCTTGGAAATAAATAGGAATCAGGCAATTAAGGCCTGGACTTCTGGGGCCAGATCTGCTTTGCCCAGGAGCAAGGGCACTTCTGCTCATGAGTAAATCCTTTCTGTATTGTATATCTTCATACAGCTGCTAGGTTTTACTGTGCCTTTTCTTTCAATTTTGTACTGTATTTTTAAGCTCGGATAGAGCATTTAATGTTGTATTTTACAGTTTTAATCGTTGTAACACCTTTGGCTATTGGGGAATAGAGTAAATAAATAAGCCTTCAGAGGAAGTGCTTTTCTCTCAGTTACAGGTTAGTTTGTCTCCTGATCAAAAGAACCCCCATCTTGTCTACACTGGGCTACAGTTTGTGCAATTACATCCAGTCTCTTGCTGCATCCAGACAAGAGTTCAGGATTCTGCAGCCTACTGGGAACCAGTTGAAAAGATATGGAGCTGATATTATTGGCATAATGATGAGGCTCAGCTCCAAAACTCTCAATGAATTATCCCAGGGGTTTCATGTAGATAATAAAAAGTATGGTTGACAAAATTGTTAATTAATGTCTGCCATGCATTGTTTTACTATTGTTTACTCAGATCGGGGTTCCCTCTCTGGCAATGATTGCTTCTTACTGAAATGAATGACAATTTTCTATTTTCTTGCCTGCTTATATTCTTGAGACACCTTTTCCCATGTGTCTGGTATGAGAATGGCTTTGGAGTTGGGGCAAGTGATGGCAGCTGTGATACGAAACAACATTGTTTGTGAGGTATTTCTTTAATAGTAAAGAATAAATAGCATTCTATTAGGTTTTGATTTGTCTTTGCTGCCATGAAAAATGCTACTGGAATTTGGAAGTTCACATGGATTCTACGTATTTAGAGACATTTCTGTGAAACATGCATAATATTCCATGGAGGACTCCAGACAGTTTCTGGACCTTTAACATAAATACACATCCTTAAGAATACATATTTTTCTTTTGATATGCTGTAGTTTTAATGTATAAATGTATACAATACATACACACACACACACTACATGTGAGGCGCCCTGAAATAACATGTAAAACTGGAAAATTAATAAAGTGAGTGTAATTTTAGACTCCTGCCAATAGATGTCAGCAGCACCTTGGAAACAACAATGTATGATAAATAACAAAAGAATAAATTTTGGTCACCTACCTTTGTGCTCAATATCCAAACATTGGACTCAGAAAGCATCTTTGGAAGCCAAAACACTGTGAATACTGCTAACTGGATCTGGTTCTTTGTTGTTTCAATGAATTAGTGTAAAAATTAAGTGGATTAAAACAAAATAACTATATTGCCCATTTATTCCTAAGTTTAGCTAGCCATTTTTTGGTTCAGATATTGTAGGCTGTAACCTCATATTCAATCTAATGTAGGATGCTCAGATTTCTGTTATTTATAGGACATTTAAGCTTGACAAAGATGATTCTGGGGAAGTAGGATCTTACCTACACAAGCTTATGCTAAACTACATTTACTTAGCCTGGGGTACTCAGATGTTTTGGACTTTCACCTCAGCCAGAATGGCCAGTACTCAGAAATGGTGGGAATTGTGGTCAAAACAACAAGAGAGCACCAGGTTGGAGAAGGCTGGCCTGGTACTTAGGTGCCATGGAACCCTCCGTTGTTTCTTGTTGCAAAAGACTAAGGCTCGAGTCCTATATTTATTTACCTGGGGATAAGCTCTCCTGAACAATGGCCTGACTTCTGAATAGCCATGTGTAGGATTGTTCTTTAGAAGTTGTCCTGCCTGGAAGGAAAACCTTATAATCAGGGTCTCTTTTCTTGCAAAATAATGATGGTAGAATTATGCAAAAAGATTGAGGTTGGACTTCTCACAGTTAAACCTGCATTGAAACTTGCTTCTGTATAAACAATTATAGGATTGCATTTTGGAAAGCTGACTAGAGTGGTAATTTTAACTATGTAGCGAGCTGCTTTGATAATCTCAGTGACATGACATAATCAGAACATCTGTGTGCCCTTGCATGTCCATGAAATCTGGGAAGTTAGGTTACTTTTTCACTGAATGCACTAGGGTAAACACGCCCAGTTTCTCTCTATGTGCTCTCTCTTAAAGTAGCTTTGAATCCCCTGTGCAATCAATCTCTATTGAATTCATGTGGCTGCGCACTTTACATAAATGTAGTTTGGAGCTTTTCTTCTAGGTACATTTGCTAGATCAAAATCCAATAGATAAAGGACACAATAGCATTGTGAGCTCTAATTAAATTTAGCACTGAGGATGGGAGTGCTCTGAAAGATTGGACATCTGTTGTATTCTGCAGAGAATCATGCTCTGACAACCCTTTAAAAGCTAGAGATGGGAGGTTGCACAGGTTATACTAAATGTGGGCCACACTCATCTCCGGGTGGGGATATTATCACTGGGTTGCATTTAACAGCAACCTTGGGTTCTTCTGGATCGCTGCTGGAATTAGAGGGCAAGGCGGCAAACATGTACTGGCCATAGGATGCTATGAGCTTCAGCAGGACGTTGACAAGTGTGGGGATGGCTACAGCTTGATTAAGCAGCATCATGAAACTTGCTTTGGCTGCTGTGGAGCCAGCTGCAAAGCCCATCTGGCAGCAACCTTTGGAGTCGATTTCAAGGAGCAGGCAATATAGTGGAATGGGCTCTGGCCAGTTGCTAAGCACAGGATGGCGCTGCAATGGAGCTGGTACGAGCCACTTGGGCACTGCTGCAGTCACGTCTTTACAGAAGTATCAGGAGATGATTCGGTTACATTCTTTTGTCATGCAAAGTTCTATAGTTCTTTCAACAATCCCTAGGAGTTACTATCCAAACCACTATTTTCAGGCTGTGATCTGAGTGATTTAGGAGAAGAGATTAAAACTGAATCCTGGCAAAAGGGATGTGGTGGTAGGGATCCTTTGGGCCGTGCAAGTGGTGTGTTGGCCTGTAACAGGTGGGAAAAGGCTGACTGTGTCCCTGTCTGAGCAAGCACGAAAGCGGGGAGTTCTCTTAGATACATCTTTGTTCCTGGATAGGCAGAAGAGGACTAAGGACATCAGCCAGAGTGGCTTGCGACAAACTGAAGCCACAATGCAGTGTAAAACCCATACGTACAGTAACGAACAAAACTAAATTAAAAGAGGCAGATACTGTAGATAAAACAACTAGACTGGACATTGTTACTCAGGAAATCCTCAGGGCTATTCAGATGCAGGGGAAAGAGCAGCAGCCTGGCAGTAGGAAAGTCCAGCACCAACTTACAGTAATTTATGGCTCCACCCTATCAGGATACCTTAAAGCTGCCCAACTCAGAGGCTTATGCAAAGCGGGAGGTACAGCCGAGGCGGTCATCCTCATGCTTTGTGTTTTTGCCAGACTGGCTTTTTTGCATGGTTGACAAGGGAGTGCTGGGAATGGTGGACAGATTTCTCTCTGAATATGCATACCCTTAAAGATCAGAGAAGCAGATGGGTGTTGCAGAGGGTCCCTGATCACATATAGGGATTTAAGGCAATCTGGGCATTTGGGCACGGAACCTTCCATTGCAATGCAGCTTCACCTTCTAGGAATGTGCCAATCTGTCAATTTCCCTTTCTCCTGCATGCAAGTTTTTAAAAATCTCACGTTCTTTTTGTGCTGGATATTGAGAAGTTTTCTTATATTTGATACAACCTTATCAAAACTGATATGAAATGAAATTCTACTCCATCCCTTTCTCCTTTGTGCACATGTGTTGCACCCATTTTGCATAACTATAACTCATGTAAAGCCGCTTTGTATCTATCAGTTATATCTCTAAATGTTTATGCTGCATTCAAGGGGAGAGGAATGAGTTGCATTCTTTTGACTGAAAATGTTTGGTTTGGCTCCAGACTGGCTGTGCTGTGAATGAAAGAGCTTCTTCCATTCAGATTCTCTGTTAAGTGTGAGCTGCAATTCAAGCTTTTAGTAGGCAAGGATTAACTCAACGTACTACCTCATCTGAATAGTATTGATCTCATGCCCACTAATTGTTCCATCAGCCATTAATGATTTCTAAGAACATTTGATTATTTTGTCCAAAGATGTGTTTAAGTTGTGGTGCTGAAAATAAAATGTATGCATGTATATATTGCTGTTTTTAAATATTTATATCCCACTTTTCCACCTGAAGGTCTTGAAGATGGCCTACAATTAGAAGTTAGAATAATACAAACTTAAACCCAGACCAGTTAAAGCAACTGTGCAAAAGCACATAAATGTGCTAATAAAAATAAAAGGCTCAATAAAAAGCTACAATAGTAAAATAAAAGTTTCATAAACAGGGAAACACAGCAGAAAAGCTGCATTCCTGGTGGCCATCCATCCAAACTCCAAAGTCATCCTGTATCAGTGGAGATACAAGGAATATAGGGAGCCCCTACTAACTCAGGAATTGCCTATGGGAAGGAGCAGTAACAAAACATTTTAAAATAACTAAAATATATCTGAGGAAAAAAATTAAAAAATGTTGGAAAGCAGAAGGTTGTGGGGAGTGAAATGCTTGGAAAGACACTGATTACTATTCTATGATTTTAATGTAGTTTAGCTTGTACACACCCACCTGGGAGTAATTCCTGTTTGAACTCATTGGGATTTACTTCTGAATAGACATGACTACCCATTGCTTATTTACTTAGGCTGTGTATTAAGAGGCTAAGGAACAACCCTATGCCTGTTTAGACAGGGGAAAAAAACCCTCTTATGTATATTTACCAGCATGCCCTGGTCAGCATGGGTGGCTGGAGAGATGTTGGGAGCTGTACATTTTCTATTCCTGCCTAACCCGAAGCATGAGGTTGTAGCCTTAGCAGCTTTTCTAATAGTAGCTAATTCATTCTTTACAGTCCTTGCAAATAGCACCCATTTTTTTAAAAAATAAGTGCTTAAAAAGACAAATGTATGGTGTGGTGGTTAGAGTGGGAAGCTGGAGTGGGAAGCTGAGAGACCTGACTTGAGACTTGCACTGGGCAGGAGATTGGACCTGATGGCCTGCTAGGCCCTTTCCAACGGTATGATTCTATGAAGCTCACCCTGTGAGTATGGGCCAGCCATTCCCTCTGATCCAAACCCACCTTAAGGGCTGTTTCTAGGACTATAGAGGAGGACAGTGTAAGCCACCATTGGTTCCTTGCAAAAGGGAAACAATGGCAGGATATAAATGCAATCACCATCACCATCTTCATATGAACATCTTCATATCTTAGGTATAATATTACCTGTGTGCCAGGTTTTAAAGTCAATTGTTTGAGCAGTTGGCCATTAATATTAGATATCTACTAATACATTGCAGTGAATAATTTGTGGTGAAAATTGATAAAAACATAGTTTCACTTTTTATGGGACATTTTAAAAGGGTAGAACACTTTTGGGCAGAAATTATGTCTATTTACCCTCCAGCAAAGAATTTTCCCAGTTCTCATTAGCATGGGGCCAGTAGCTTTGTAACATATATGTCAGTATTTCTGAGGAGTCAAGAAAACATTTTTGGTTGTTGTGACTTCTGCAAAGAGTAATTCCATTTTTGTTCTCTGCAGAAACTTAGAAGCTGGCATGTATGCTGCCTTTTGTTTTTAATGGCGAATTGATCTGGAGCCCATGACAGGAACTTATAAAAAAATGGGCTTGCTCTTTGTATTGGATTTTTGTCAACAAGATAGTGTTGATTTTACATTCCATTCACCTGCAGTGTTGCTGTTGAAATCACACAGGGCCTTACAAAAGGGGAGGATACACTGGCGGGAGTAATCTTTCCAGTACGAACTTCTTTTGTAAGAAAAATAGCAGCAAAATGACTATATTTGAGGAAAACAACAAAAAGTAAGATGTTTTCATTCTTATTTGGGTGCAAGACAATGATTGCCAAGCCATGGAAGGAAATATGCTGCTAGAGAAAAGAATAACTGCAATGCTTGAAAAATGTTTATAAATCAGAACAGCATGCAGTTTAAACCATACCATTTTGCAAATGGAAGTGTAATACTGTGCTTCCAAAATCTGGCACTCTGAAGTGATCCTGGAATAGATTTTGCAGAGCCTCATCGTTCATGCAGTGAAGGCATTGTCCCAGGTTGTATCCAGTGTAGTGTTAGTGGGAAAAGGAAATGTGCTTCATTGTTCCACTAGTATTGTGTATGCCACTAATGCTTGCCCAGGCAGCAGCAGAAAGCAAGCACAAGCAACACTTGTATAACCAAGTGAGAAAGACTTGTGAAAGTATTTATGCAGTGGCTGATGCTGCCAGATTCAAGCAATTGAATTCTTTGATTCAATGCAAGAAATTGCAATGAATTGACTTCAGGGTATAGGATGGGATATAAACGTTTAAAATAAAATAGATGAATAAATTGAATTGGGCATTTGTGCAAGGATGAAAATGGGATTCCCACAAGTAGCAGAAGGTTTGCTCTAGTGGAATGATGCAGCCATGTGCTTCAAGGGTAGATAATTTTCTTAACTTGGAAGAGCCACAGATGATGCTGGTTCAAGGGTCAGGGCTCACAGGCATGGCATGTGGCAGGGACACAGAGGCATCCCTGTGTTCCTAATACAGAGCCCCCCCTAGGATGGGAAATGTTAAATCTGGGGAAGGGATTCAGCAGCGGTGGGTCCAGGAAGCAGCATTCAAGGCCACATGCAGATCAGGCATTAGTATTGCTTTGGGATCACACAAAACTGTAAATCCAGCCAGAGCTGTCCTGTCACCTTGCATTAGCTCAAGCACAATATGTGCTAACAGACTTGGTCCACACACTCAGGTGCCAGGCACAGAGCGTACAGTAACCAAGGAATGTATCTGCCCATGTGAATTAAGGCAGTGCAAGAACTTCAAAAATATGGTGGCATTGTGATACATCTGACAAGAAGGAGGAAAGCCTCAACCACCTCATCAAGGGAAGAAGGGAAAGGAAGGGAAGGGAAGGGAAGCAATGCCTTAGAGAGATCCAGTTTGGGACTCAACATTTTCCTGCTTTGAAAAAGTAGGCAGCTGCTTTGGAAACAGCATTCTCTGTGAGGACTCCAAGCTATTGCCATGGCTTCAGATGCAGGCATGGAAAGCGCAGTCAACGTCATGTGTACCTATTTCTGTCTTTCTATCCTCCCTCCTCAGCCCGACTCTTTCCAGCTCATTCAGGGATCTAGATTATTTTCCTCCTAGATTAATCAGGCTTTTGCCTTTGGATGAAGGTCTGGGAGAAGAAAAAGGGGCTCTTCTTGGTTCTTTCTCTGCCTGGCTGAGATAAAATAAAAGGAACAGGGTTGTTGAACTAAATGGCTTTTTCCATTCTAGCAGTCTTTATGTCCTTGAAATTTCATTTGAAATGGAGCTGCCTGCTATTTCTGCTTCAAAAGGGGGAAAAATCGATACAATCAACACACTAAAATGTTCTCAGTTACAATGAAAAAGTATCTGGGGAAGAAGGGATGATACACTTAACAAACATCTGTAAACTTAAAGGCCATCAGCAAAGAGGGCATTATTTTAAAGCGGGGGTGGGGGCAACAGGAGGCAATCAATAGGTGCCACTATGACTCCAGCCTCTGCTCTAGGTTCTGTGGGGTTAGGCTTGCAATAGAAAATAATGCTGATAGGAGTAATAGTAATACCAAACTATTAGGAATAATGGATATAGCACCTCTGGGTTCAGGTAGGGTACCTTTTTCCCTTGGGGTGCGATCCTATACAAGTTTGAACAGAAAAAAAGTCTACAAATCTCAGCATGAATCTTTTTTTTTCTATCTAACTTTTATAAGGTTGTCCCTTTAAATGGGCAACTATTCCTCACCCAGGAAATATGGGATTACACCCTTCAAGGAATGGTTCCATTGAGATGACCTCCCAAACTGTATGTTTTCCTTCATAGGGAGATAGCTTCAAGGGTATGCAATTTAATTCAGCTGGAGCATGCAGGATGTTCCAAGCCAATCCAGTCTTGATCATGTTTATAATTTTGATTTCTTCTAGGAGATGTTGGGAATTATTTCCTTATGATAGTGCTTGGGATGAGTATTCTTTAGGTGTGTTTGTGAATAATATCTACTATATCTGCTTAGAAGCCTGATTGCCCAAAAAGAATGCATTTTATGGGTTAGAGGTGATATAGGGTCCTTGTCTTTGATTTGACAAAGGGCCCCTGTGCAAGAGTTCACTGCTGGCTGCAATATGAAAAGGATAACTTGAAGCTTTGCAGGTTGTGCAACCCCCTCCACCTGCCTGGCTGTCAGGCACCCCGCATTGTCCCCAGAGTGAGGTTGTTCCTTTCTGTGTTGGCTTCTGAAGACTGATTATAGGGGAGCTGTATTTGGCTAGTGTCAATCAGGTACATATTTTCTGCTTAAGATTGGATCACTGAAGCTGCTTTTTGTAAGATGTACAAACCTGGTATGAGGAACATATATTTTCACTCTAACTTCCTGCTGCCTAAAATGCCCATATAAATGCATCAAAGATTTAAAGAAAATATGTTTTGCATCAATCCAATCTCCTGTCTTACAAATTGGCTGCTATGAATTGGCAGAGATACTTTGTCAAGACAGCTTATTTATGGATTTTAGTAATCTAGGGAGAGATCATCTTTCTTCTTAATTTAACCAATTGAGAAAAAAGATGTCCTGCCAGCTCAGGAATGAGTATTGTTTGGCATGAATTACAAACAGCACTGCATCTTCCCACAAGAAAATTTGGCTGGTAGAGTGCAGAGTCCCAGAGTAATAACATTAGGGGGAAATTTATTGCATACCCCATCATATGCAGCCATTTCCACCAGCTTCCACCAGGACATCTCATCAAAGGCTGGAGTTAAAAGCTTGCTTTTGAAACAAACATATCCATGATCTCATTGTTCCATCAGGCCCTGTGCCTTAAGTAGGAACTCGCCCCACACAGCTGTGTTTCCTCAGACAAAAGTCATCACCTCCTTGCTCCATTTGCCACTTTCCCCCTGCTAAATGCTGCCCTTTATTTACATCTTCATGGAATATGGAGACTCCTGAAAATGATGAACGACTTCAATTCCTAAGAATTTATTTAAGAACTGCACTTCATCCTTCTTTAATTCTGCGTGAACACGTGTATGTGTGCATAGCATACATGCTTTTATCCCTGACTGGAGGAGCTTACTTGAAAGAAGACATAGTGATATATCTATCTACCCAAAGTAAATGGTCCATCAGACCTCGTCAGACCTCTCCAGCTTATGCAGAGAAAGGTACATATGCAGATAAAGGGTTCCATCTATGCAAATAGGCATATATCACCTCTCAGATGCTATTTGTTGTTAAGTGCTGTCACATCATCTATGACTTACAGTGACTGTAAGAATGCAATCCCTCCAAAATGTCCCGTCCATGACAAATTTGTTCAGCTGTCCTGTCCCAAGTTCAAGGCTGTGGCTTCTTTTATACATTCAGTCCATCTTTCGTCTTTTGCCTTCAAGTTTCTTAACATGAGATATGTATATCTCTCCCTGCTCCAGGAATTTTAAACCACATAAAATATGTTCTATTTTAATGCATGAGTTATTTTCTAGATATCAATTTCATTTAGGGGGTGGCATATTCCTCATGTGTGCATCAGCACATTTCTAGAATGTGCATCTGTTTTGCTCTTTGTATGTATGCCAGCTGGGATTTTTAGTCTGAATATGCATGACAGAAGAGACATATCATGGAGGTGACCTGTGTGGAAAATACATCATCTGCAATATGGTCGTAATGCAGTCTAGTTAAGGTAGGCTAAAGCTGTTCTTTTGAACTGAAATCATGAAGTAGAGTTCTTAACTTTGGCTCAGTCATGCCTTCTGTCGTAAAGTGTGGTAACAAGTGAACAAAGAGTGAAATAATGAATAAATTTGGAAAAATGATGGAAATAACTTTTTGACCAACCTGTCTGTTCATCTTGATAACATTTCTATAGAATGTACAGGAAATCAATAAAGTAAGTGCAGAGTGATAGAGACAGATACCATTTAATTATACTGACATAAAGAAAAAAATAGCAGTATGAGAGAGGAATATAGACCAGGCATCCTCCTGACTCTTAAGAGCATCAGTCTACATTTTTTTTAAATTTATAGCCATACATATTTTCTTCATACAGCTTCTTTTCGACTGGGCTGGAGAGAAAAAAATGCTATGAATATTTATAACAAATCCCTTCTACCAGAGGACACATTAAATCTTGCAGCATAACAAAACTGAATTACCATGAAATAAACTTTCTTAATTAAAGCAATTAAATTTCTACCCAGTATGTAATTTAGAAACTCTGATAAACCCTGGTTGAAAAGGTTTGTTTTAGCCTTAAGCTGGCCTAAGAAAGAGTGAACATCTGGCCTGTATATGAAAAATCTTATTCAGGGTCTAGTTTGTTGAAACATTAGCCGCTGTCCATGGTGCTGATGGAGTTTAAGTGGCCCGAGGGCTTTGCTAAAGGACAGCACTATCATTAGGGCATCCGCATCCTTGCTCTTACAGAATAAGCTGTGACTGCAAAATGAGTCATCCTACTGATGCTACATCCATTCTCTGTTGCATGGGTAACTCTTCAGGTCCTACCCTTTAGATGTATTGCCTAGCACATTTAACGTTTTTCACTTGAAAATGGAAATGAAATAATAATATTTGCATTATTATCCCTTAATAATATTTGCACTATTAACCCTTAAATATTAACTGGATGTATCAAAATAAAAGAAATACTATTTAAGTTTGCAAACTTTAATAAAAGAAATATTATTTGCATCTAAAACCTATCAAGCCTGGTGAGCCACCATTCATGGTTGATGGAATGAAAACTTGCACCAGAAAGTGTACCTTTTTCCTTTGTGCATCCAGATGACTAAGAAACTTTCTTTTTAAATATAATTAATTACTAGTATAGTCAATTAACAGTTTTGTTACTGGTATGTTTCCCTGAGGAGAAAGTTTCCAGGTATACTACATTTAAAAATATAGTATTGAAGGAGTCTAATCAGATATCTATCAAAAAGATGTAGTAGCTGAGGTAAACAGTATCAAAAATAACAGGAAATATCTTGAAAAGAAAGAGGAAATGTATCTGAAGAAAAGCTAAGCCATCACTCCTTACCTGGCATTTTCAAGTTTGTTTAGGGACAACTTTAGGTCAAGAGTAAGAGTGAAAACTTAAAGACAAATCCAGGAATACTTGAAAAATATGTTGTCAGCTAAGCCTGAAATATACCAATGTGACAACTTGTATTGCTGCCTCAGGATGGAACGCTGGGAGGATGCAGCTATTAAAAATATGAAGTATTCATACATGAAAGTGCAGTGTGGGCACAATTTATTGTAAAAATAGTTATGCAAGCAAAGGTAGAAGCTTGGCCATATAGCTGACAAAAACAGCTTTCAGAGGAAGCCAGCACTAGTCCATTAGAATAGAGCTGTGGTTGGGGAAAAACAGATGTCAGCATGTAAAAAGATCGGGAAAGTGCTATGTGACTGAGTGTTTTAACAAACAGGAAAACAAAGAGATGGCGCTTACTCTCCTAGACGATCGGAGGGGCAGTACATGCAAAAGAACTCTAGATGTTGCAGAGCTACATTGTGACAACATAGGGAGTATGCACCGTAGGGCCAGGAGAGTGGTTGGTGCCAAGGTCAGGGAAGTGATATATTGGAAACATGGCACTGGACGAGAGCGTTGCAAATGCCACGGACAAACAGGAAGGGGAATAAGTTGGTCCAGGGTCAAGTAAAGCCAGAACTTTCCTTGAAATTGAAAATTCAGGCACACCAGAGAAGACAATTGTGTTAGACTGTGCTTATATTACTTTCGCAAGGGTTGTGGAAGTATACACTCTTTTGCTTAGTTACTACTCCAAAGTGCTTGTGCGTAAATATTGTGAGGAGGGGCAGGGAAGTGTATGTGTAGCAACTCCATTTGTTGTTATCATTAGGACAACACGTACTGACAGGGTGGGAAAGACCTAAAGAACTGGCCCCACTCACATCACCAGAACATTCTGGTGCACACCCTAGTTGTGTGGAACTGTCTCAGTAAAGCAGCTCTCATACTTGGCCTTGGTGATTTTCTTAGGGTTGGGACGGTTTAGGGTTAGAGAGGCAAACCTAGGAGGAAATATCTACCATCTCAACGGCACTTAATTCTGAGTAAATGGGTGTATGGTGGCACTTTTGGACACACGGGATCTCACTGGGTCCTCTAGTGCTTCCCATGAAGAAATCAGTGGAGAAGATCTGTATTTTAAAGGAATAAAAAAACAACAGCTTTAGGAATTACATCATCTTCAATTTGTTTATATGAGCATGAAAGGTAAAAGAGTGGATTTTTCCCCCTAAGGGATAGCAAATGCCACCTCCTGCTGTGGTATCAGATTTAACATTGGCAGCCTCCTGCGTCTCTCCGGTTCTGTGCTTGGAGGCTGGCGTCTGATTTCCTGGCGCCAGCAGGACCGCAAAGGGGTATGACAGATGCAGGCAGAGAGACGAGGATTGCTTACTTATCCTTGCTATGCATCTGTTCCACCAGGGTCATCTACCTGGCCCAGGAGAATAGGGCGTTTCCAGAAGCTGCTTAAGGCTTCAATAATTCACATATATCCAATTAATCTTCTGTATATGTAACTAATTAGCAAGGGAGTATGCATGGACTTTTTAACAAAATTGAGGGAAAACGATGAGGTCATGGAAAAAGTGGTAAAACCCAAATACTTCAGAAACTACAGCAAACAACCCAACATTTTGATAAACATCTGAGCAAGAGCAAGTGTTTTTAGACCAGATGCTTCTACTTTGCTAGATTTTATAAAATACCATGCCAAAGCTATTTAGCCCGATGGCTGATATTGATTTGTGCTCATTAAGGACCTAATTCTGCAAAGAAACATCCAAACATGAGTGAAGGGCAGGCCTGAACCTGTGACTAAACTTACCCAGGAGAGCATTTGCAAAACTGAGCTCTTAATTGACATGCCACAGAAATACCTTTTAAAAATGTTTACTCCCTGGCACCTGTGTGATGCAGCAGATCCTGTAAGAGCATCATTAGCTACTTAACGTACCAGCTAATGACTGGTAGAGTTTAAAGGAAGCAGCTGCATCCTGGGATCCAGGTACATGGAAGGGTAATGATACCAACTGCTTTAAACAGCCTGTAGAAACCTCACAGAAACACTGGTGGTAACCAAGACTTTCAAAAGAAGTTCGCCATCAGCTCAGGCTGACATTCCTGCATCAGAGCTGTGTAGGAAAGGCACAAATCATCCACCTTTCACCACTTAGCTCTAAGCATATTTACCAGAAACTTTCTTTCAACGAAGGACTGATTCTTACCTGGTTGTGTCTGCTTACAATATAATTCAATGCTGTATGAAGAGTGAAGGGCACACACACATATAGGAGGAAGGGTCGAGGCCTGCAGCTCTGTTTTCCATGCATAAGGCACTAAGGGAACCTTTCCCAGCCTCTGGATGATTCCTCTGGATGATTTGGACTTCAGTTTCAGCCAGCATAGGAAATGATCTGAATTATTGGGAATTGTCATCCAATTATATCTCCTAGGCTGCCATAATGTATCCAACTCTGAAATTTGTCTGTATGAAAATCTGGAGAGCCACAACCAGTCACTATAAATAGATGATACTAGATGTATTCATCATTGGGCCCAGTGTAAGGTAAATTCCTGTTTAGGAATCTCTTTCTTTAGAAACACGCACTAGAGGTGTTTGTAGAAATGGACTTAGTACTGGTATTAGATTGCTGTTGCTAGTGAGGATTCATCATACTTGAAGCAGTATACAAATATTCTCTGCTTGGGTCTGCATATTTGGATAAGAAAACTAAAGTGACCATTGTCCTGATGTGCCTGAGATCTGCACCTTTGTTATGTAATTGGAAGTATACAAGGATGTGCATGCACACTTTCAGTGTGGTATTTTCCAGTGGTGGATAGAGTGCTAGACTGAGGGTCTGGGAGAGTTGGGTTCTAGTCCCCCTACAGCCATGAAGCTCACTGGGTGACTTTGGGTCAGTCCCTCACTCTCAGCCTAACCTAACACAAAGGGTTGTTGTTGTGAGGATAAAAATGGAGGGGAGGCGAACTGCATAAGGTGCCCTGGGTTTCTTGCAAGAGGAAAAATGTGGGATATAAATGCATTTAACACTTGGATAAAAATTATGTTTTAATTTCTTCAGTAAAAGATGATGCTACAGTTCCTTAAGTGATAGGCGGAGAGACTATATATGGGAAGGTCGCACACAGTATCAGCTGTAGGGGAAGTCGGCTTCTGCTTAGAGCTCTGTGACATATGCAAAGCTCTGTGTTACATGTAAGCTGTAGGTCAGGTAAAACTTCAACAGGTGCAGCTATCCCCCCCTCAGTGTATCACCTGCTGAAAAAGTGCATAGCATATGCTGAATTTAACCCAGCCATGGTTTAATAAAGACATGATTGCAAATGAATTGTGGGCTGCAAAGCAAGCAAGGAGTTAAAGCCATAAAGAATTTCATATTCTGACTCTCCTGGCAATATAATTAGCATCCAGTGTTGTAAAGTCCTTTGTCTAAATATAGACCCTTAACTTAAAAAAAGAGAAAGAACAAAACCCTTCATCAGCTACTAACACTTAAGTGAATATAGATTTTTAGATGCATGTAGAAACCTTGCAGCACTGCGGTCCTACTCATCTTCCTTCCGGATGTCAGCACAATGAAATTGTTGGAAATAAAGCGGGAGGGATACCATTTGGTAAGGGCTGGCACTGGAAATGGAACACAGTATGTGGAAAACATATTTAAGAAAGAAATTAGGATCAAGTGGCAAGTCTAGCATTTACCACAAAGCACCAAGCTGATTTTTCATAAAATAAAAAAGTCCCTGAATTGAGAAATATGTGTGTCTTTTAGATTGGATTGTGCAGTGAAGAGTATCAAGAACTAAGCAATAATAAATCATTGGGCTGTATGTCAGAGTAAATGGTACAAGATAAACCCCTGTTGGAAATTGTCAAGAAGGTGACCTTAGGAGCTGCAACTGAAGTCCTAAAAGAGAGAGAGACAGAGAACAAAAGATCAATGTTTTCTTTTAAAACTCTGAAGGATATCTATGTAGGCTTTGGCTTTACTCAGATTTGTTTATCTTCAGTTTTAATTTTCTGTTTATTAAATGAATTATGACCCTATCTAGGGAACACTGCATGACAAAATTATTGAAGATGCTGCTGGAGTAAAGCTATTTGTAGCAAATGAATTCCTGCTGTGTGTAATTCAGAACATCATATTGAACCAGCTAGAGGGGAGCATCTGTGTACAGCTCTAAAGGCTTCAGCCTTGCCTTCCTTAGGCTAGTTGTGGGTTTTGTCTTCTTTTTTAAGCCTATGCTATTGATTCAGAATTCTTCATACACCAGTGTGTGGGCAGAATGGCTTCATGGATTCTGGGTTTGGAAAAGGTCCAGGAAAGTCAGTAGGCATAAAATGTGCTGAGCATGGCAGCCCATCTCAGGAACAGCCTGCAGAGACAGAGACTCCCCAGCACTGCAAATCTTTCATGCAAATCTTCCCTGAGATTTGCAGCATGAGCAGAGGTACAATGAATGCAAGCGATGGAGTGTGTCTCATTGCACAGGGGCTAAAGGGCAGACACATTCAAGGCAGGAACAGGAACAAACCGTCAGGTTACCAAAGTCCACCGCTTGTCCCCAGCCCCCAGATCTTTGGCGAATGGTTTCTGGAAGGTCTGCTCTATCAGATAGCCGGAGTAGGTGTGTTGAATAGTTTTCAATCAGAGATTCAAATTCAATTTCAGAGACACTCTTGGGAGCTGTGTTCCAGGGGTGGGTGGAACTAGATGCAGAGGGAGGTTAGAGTGAAGTTAAAAAGGGGAGGACCCAAAATATTTGAACTTGAAGCCCTTCCTGCCAATAATTAATCCTCAGAAAAGGCATTTCAACTTTTCAGAATGGGGAAGAGATCACACACAAGGTAGCAAAGCACCAAAGTAGGGAAAAGTAGGAAGGAAGCACCTAATGATGCTGCATAGGGGGAATACTATCTGACAGATTCTGGAAGAGCAGGTTGGAGCCCCAGGCCTGAGGTTCAGCATTTCTGATCTAGACTCTGGGAGAGAAGCTGCTTAGGATGCTGTTTCCATCGCAACATTTTTAAACATGGCATATAAAGGGTAACACCAAAATGCTGCTCTTGATCAGTTCTCAAGGTAAGGAAGTATTCTTAAAGTTATGTAGGACTTAAGCAGCTTAGGATTTCATAGAATCATTTTTATAAAATTTATAGCATTATATAGAGTGGTGTTCCTTTCTGCATTAGCTGGAGTTTCTGACAACTGGTCTTCAGGGACAAATGTGAAAAGGTATTAGGCTTGGGGCTTTTGTTTTGTTTTTGATTCTGTAAACCACTTGGCATGGCTCATTTTTTACAGAGGAAAAGCAGGGGAATTTTTTTTTTTAAATAAACCTGACTGCTAAGATAACTGAATCTCGATGATTAAAACGCCCAACATTCTCCCCCAATGTTTGGTCATAGTCTACCTTTCTCAACCTTTCTCAACCTCGTGCCCTCCAGATGTTTTGGGTTGGGGAAGGATAGGCTAATGGTGACAAGGCATTATACCAGGTCAACCCCCTTCCGAAGAACTGCTCGTGTGCCAAAGGAGCCTGGGTGGCTGGCCGTGCATGCACCAACCAACCCTGCCCAATACCTGCCCTGTGGCTTGTCGAGCACAAACACCTGTTGCATGCGGTGGTGCTAGGCACCGAAAAATTCTGGAGCTCTCTCTACAGATCAAAAACAGGCACACGTTCATATGCTGATGTACTTATTATGACATTAAATAGATATCCTTTTTTTCTGTGGCAAGGCACCCAGGCGAGCTGATATAGTCTTCCCCACTCCACAACAACCCTATTTCTTCATCTAGCCCGGTATTGTTTCCCAGCAGTTCTCCAGCGTCTCAGGCAAATGCCCTTCCTCTCATTGTCTTGAGCCTTCTGACTGAAGGTGCCATGGTTAGCATACTACTTTCTGCTAAGGTTTCTTTCTAGGACTGCAAGTAAAATGGCAGCATAAGTCAAGTCAAATCCGAATAAGCAATCCACACAAAATGTAATATATGTAGTGCTTGTCACAAATCTAGCTCATAGCTAATTAAAAGTAGACTGAAATAAAAACTGCCTTCCCAGCCTATGTAAAAACAGCGAATGAAGGACAAACTGTATGTCCTGTGGGAGAGAATTTCACAAAAGCAGGCCACCACTGAGAAGGTCCTGTTGCGTGTGCCTAGGAATCTGAATTACTTTGATGGTGAGCCTCTGAGCAGGACCTCTGTGGCTGGTCTGGAACTAGGCAGACAGACAGGAATGCAGGAAGTAATTCCTATAGCCTCATCCAAACTGTAACCAGAAGCATTTCAATTAGGCTCAGGCACTAGTCAACAGAGTAGCTGTCCCAGGATGGTTGTTATTTGCCTCAAATGCTTTGTCTGCACAAGTAAAAAGTCAACTGCATTGTGTAATGACTGAATCATCTAAACTAGGATGTGGAAGAATACATCTCTTGTTTTTCATATTGCCATCTTTCTTTTCCTAACAAAAACTCTGGGCATTAACAGCTGTACAGGAAGGAATTCAGCAGGTGCAACTCTCCTCATTTTGCCTGGGAAAATGTACTCCACTGAATGTCTGCCTCTTACGTTGCTGCTCAAAGGTCTTGGTCAAAGAACATAATTGCAACCATATTGGGCTTTGCTTAGGAGACAGCTGCTTTTCATGTGTGTCTGCACATGCCAGTTCTATTGAGGGGGCAAGAGGCTATTTTGTCTTCCCCATCCTACAACCCCAATCACATACATACACATCTTCCCTGAGTATTGCAATCAGACACGCACACCAGCTCAGGTATTGATTTACAATGTCTCATGGAGCCTCAAAGAAGGCTAGATGATTCTCTCTCCACCAGTCAATGAAGTCCAAAGGACAAGTCATGCAAGAAATGAGCTTAAGGATTATAAGAATTTGTCTTACAATGTACATTTGATTTGGAAAAAGTGAGAGAATAGTTCGGGATTCAGAAAGCATTTGAATAAGTGTTTTTAAGCAACACGGGCTGTATTGCAGTTTAAATCAATGCACTGAATTATGTGCTTTTGAAATGTGTACAATGTGCAGTTTTGCAAAGTTGTCCTACTTGAATAGTGGAGGGCTGGCAATTTGGTGAGCTGAAGGGCTCTCCTCTCCGGTCCAGCTGGAGTGGAGACAGGTGCCATTCTAGCCTCTCCGATTGCATTGCTTTTGGTCTTGTTGCCTTGCTTTCACAGAAGTGCTCTCCACGCAAGCTCAATTCAGCACAACGTGACAACGCAAGTGTCTTGACTCATTGCAGCAAAGTCTGTAACCAGTTCATTTTATGTTGCACAGCACAATATAACACCCGGACAAGGAATATTCAAAATAATACAAAGCAGACCTCTTTGCCTTTTTGCTATGGGTACAGTATAGCTTTTGTGGCATGTGAGAGAAAAGCACCTGTTTTATGTAACACTGTGCTTGCCTTTCCTAGCCTGATGTCCTCTTGATGTTTTGGACTACAACTTTCGGCTTTCCTATCCTTTGGCCAGACTGGCTGAGGATGATGAGAACGGAAGGCCAAAATATCAGACACCAATTTTGGGAGGTATAGTCTGGTGCTACATGAAAGAGCTGCTTTTGAGTCAAGATGTAGAGAGGGAAAGATTAAAGAAGACAATGTTTGTTGTCGCAATGCTTTTCTTTCTTCTACAAGATGGACATGAATTACTTATGCCAAGCCATACCTTTAAGTCATCTTATGTGAGTTTTTAAACAGAAAAGAACATGCTAGTAAAAAGGAACTGGAAATTACCAAATAGTATATATATTGTCCCTATAACAATTACGTGGATAATTTTCCAAGACTTTTGCATCTCTAAGCAGAGATACAATACAATCTCGACATATGCATCCTAGCAGCTTCTTCCAGGAAATTCTTGGATGCATCTTTCAAGGCATTGGTCACTTCAATGGTGCACTTGAAAACACTGTTTTTATGAAGTTACTGTTTGAATTACTTGGGCAAATGGGCTAGCCCAGAGCTGTCTTTAGTTCTTTTCTTCAACATTTTCTCCAATTTTATTTTCCTTTCTTGATTTTATCAAGAAAGAAAATTGCAGACTGAGGATCTTTTGGGCATGCTTTGGTTGTAACAATGTTCCATTTTGTATAGATCTGAATAATTTCTTTCTTTTGCAGTCTCTCCACCAGCAGCTTCAGTTATGCTTCTGTTTAGTATAATGTAAACATGATAATAATTCCCCTGCATATTGTAAAGCATTGTATTTATTCATATACCTTTAAATAAGATGCAGCCATTTTCCAATAAATCAAGTGAGAAGATTTCTGTTTTGTGCCATTAAATATTTTAATTTATTTATTTAAGTTAATTTATCTTTCCACATTAGATTTGAATTGTTTGCATTAATTACCACTGAACCTCATGAGATTTAGCTCTATATTTTCCTCTGCAAAGACAGAAGCAACTTCAATCAATCAATTAAACTGGGATCCACACAACCACTGATACTTTCTGTCATTTTAGTTAAAAGCAACCCGACTCCTCTTTGTGGAAAAAAGTTTTCTCGTAACATATCTTGCACTGAACTTTCACAGGCTGCACGAACTTAGTTATATGAGATCTGAAATCTATTTGCAATTAAGCTATATGATTTCCTAGATATCCTGAAGCTAAATGAAAGCAATTCCTCCTGCTAGAGCCAAAGATACAGATATATTGATTTTTTGTTTCAAAATGCTAATAAATCTGTTTAAACATTGTAACAAACAACACATTTGTGTTACTGAAATACTTATTTTAGCAAATACAGTTGCTTGGCTACTCCTTTATTGCTGGTCAAACCTCTGGATCAGTGGAAGCCAAAGTCTAAGCACATACTGAAGTTAGTTGCATGCGACGTTATGCTAGCAGAAGTACAAAAGCTGGCATTGTTCTGCAGGTGTTTGGCCAAGCACTCATTAAACATCTTGTTGGTGGAAAGTGAGGGCTCCAAGTCAGGGGAGCTGAATATCTACTTTGCTCCAATTTTCACCCTGAACTTTTAATGAGCTATCCATGGTGCCAAATGCTATCTCAAGGGGTTGAGGACCTTGGATAGCTCCTCAAAAGTTTGGTGCAGTTCCAGAGTAGACACTGGCCTGTGGACACTGGAACTGCCAGACTCCTCTGCACAGACTGCCCTATCCTAAGGCAATCAGTGTTGTGCAATAGCTTGTGAAAGGGTTTGTGAAACCATGAGTGCACCAGCTTTCGGAGCAGTTAGTAGAGTTCCTCATGAAGCAGCTTGCACCATGCCTTGCAAGGAGATGCACTGTCCTTAGTGATTCTGCAGCATCCACCTTATTCCTTCCCTCACCTCCCTCTGGCCCCCGCATAGCTTTGCTGGGAGTGGCCCCAGGGGCATTGGGGCGAAGGATCCAGGCACTGCAGCTGCTCTGGCCAACACTTTTCTTCTTAGCATTGCCCTTTGTCTGTCTGGGAATTCTGGGGGAAATGAAACTGCAACTGCCAGGAATACTGATAAAATCAATTCTGCTGGCCCCACCCTCAGGAAGAGGTAAGTTTCTCGCTTCTGGATGAGTGACCAAGGGTATGAATGGTATTTCATTTCATTGATTACATCTTTATACATGTATCACATAAATGTATCACATTTTATACATTTTCAGCCCAATAGCTGAAACTCTCCACATAGTTTAAAATGATCAAACCTTTAAAAAATCACAATATTAAAACATTATAATAAATTATATACCTAGTTGTACCTATTCATTGCTAAATGTGTTCATTTTAGAATGAATATGATTGGGCCCCTTCACTTTAGTTTTTCTTTTATTTGAAAATGAATGCCCACCCCTAGCAAGCAATAGATCACAGAGTAAGGATATAAATATCCTGGGAATGCATCCAGATGTGAAGGGACCCTCAGAAGGGTGAGCCCAGAAGCTCTGCTGTCCCTCACATTCAAAGCCCTGGGTTTGCCTTCCCAGGGTTGTTTATCTTTAAATCAGAGTGACAGGGCAGCCTTTCAAACAGAAGACATCTTCAGATAGAGGATTGGCTCCTGTAAAGTAGGGCACACAACCATTTTCATTTAGGTCTACTACCTGAAGTCTTAATGTGTTTATTTACAAAATAGCTCATGGATATAATTCCTCTTTACTTTTTCCTGCAGAAAAAAGAAAAGAAAAGAAAGAAAAGTGACATAGCATCACTGCTATGCTTCTGCAATCATTTTGCCCTTTACATTTTCAGGAGACACAGCTATAGTTTTCCCCAGTTTGATGCATTGTAGACTATGAATGCCCAATTTTCTGATCATCAGCTAGGCTGATTGAGGCTGATGGGAGTTAAAGTCCAAAACAAATGGAGAGCACCCTGTGGTAAAGTTCAGGGAAATGCAGAAGGGGAATGAAATAGGCCTAAGGTTCTTTGTGGGCTGTGGGTCTTCGTGACCCTTGGGCCATGATTAGGACCAGCGGCCGGCTGGGGGAAGGTTTCCCCTGATCTCCTCCAATATGCTGAGGCATACGTGTCACCCCGCTCCACATTCTGAGGGTCAGTCACATGGAGGGCTGTACTACAGTACCCAGCACCTGGGTTGGACCCCCGTCTTATTGACTGAAATGGAAAATGTAGCCAAGGGAGAAACTATCTGCAGAGTGCTGAAAACAGACTAAGTGAAGCCAGTGTCTGATGCATTCAGGATCACTCTGGCTGTGACAGCTTTGTATTACCTGACAATTTCAGGTGTTCATTTTCATTTCTGTTCTCCCAGTTAGGAGACGGGGGAGAGGTAAACACAGAGGCTTTTGAAGTAAATTACACCTCTGATTTATTTCTGCCTTGCTTCTGCAGAAGGCAATGTTGTTGCTATTTTTCATTTTTTGAAACATTAGAGACCTAGACCAAGCATTTTAGCGCCAGAAGCTTCAGTTACAGAGAATCAAGGATTTGTTTATTTGCTGGACACGAAACTCTTTTTTTACCAGGCTAAAAATGAATTATAGCAAAAGATACTTCCCGGCCCAACATGTGTGGTCAGAAGGCTACCATTTAACAGGAAACATGCATGCCCAAGTGCAGGGAACTCATTTTTGTGATCAACACATTTTATTTATTCATTCATTTAAATGTTTAATTCCATCTTATATTTTCAAAAAATCTGAGATTAATATGTGAACAAATTGGAAGGATTTGCTAGGTTGAATGGATCCAAGTAGCCTCACAGGGTAGACAAAATTGGTGTCCAAATTGGTGTAAGCTGGGTATGTGCCTGCTGTACTGCTTGTTAAACTCTGTATAAATCCAGTTAGCTCGCATTCTTAACAAGCTGGTGCTGGTGTGAATTGGCTCATGCGGAGGACTAGAAATACTCCTTTATGGCCTTCATCTTATCCACACCCCCGTACATACTCACTGATTCCAGACCTGACGATTAGGCCAGCTCTACCATTGGACAGAGTAAGGCCAGCTCAGGCAGTGCTTCTCAGGGAGCAGGGACTACAGTGGGATGCTGGGCAACAGGACTGTGTGAGCCCGGTCCTCCAAGATCTGCCCTGCGCCTCCTTAGCTTCCTAGCAGCTCTCATGTGCTGAAGGATGCTGTCTCATCATCAGTGTCTGAAGTAAAATTTAAGTGCCTCATGAGTCAGCTTCTATTCCGGGTAGTTGATAGTGGATACCATTTTATCCTTCGTCCCAGGCAGCAAATATTTGGTGTTAACTCCATCTGAGAATGAATATAATTCATTCTGGAGGAGGGGAGGTGGGAGAGAGTGAGGCCTAGAAATGGTTTGAGATGCAGGGAACTAGAATAGTTAGCTCCTGATTCCCATGATTCCAGTTTCACAGCTGCTACGATAGATTACAGCCCACTGTCCTTATCTTTGAATGCATACTCCAGTTCATTTAATGGGGGCAGATCAACCTTTTGAAAGGTTTATCAACTCCTGTCTACTGCACCTGAATGGCAAAAACATGGAAAAAGGGACATATTTTTGCACTTTTTTGAGTTGAAATTGCTTTCATGGAGGATAAAGCAACATAGCCATTGTGTTGTTGTCTTGTAACATTTCTGTGGATAATGGCAGCTTTGTGGGGTGGCTGAGAAATGGTATTGATAGGGTGAAAGTTAACCCCTTTCCCTCAACAGCATGGCTATGGTTCCTGAGGTTGCTTTTAAGGCTTTAAAAATCTCTGTGAACATATTGCTTGAATCACATGTAATTTGGCATCTGGTGACAACTTCACATTTCATGTGAGTATTAATTGCCATGGTATCTGACTGGCCCCCATCATTGTATTGGCAGAACAACACCACATCCAAAATGCTGCAGCCGGGGTGAAGGATGCGAGCATGCAGGCAGATTTTTCTGCTTTGTTTTTCTTCCATGTTATTGTTTCTCTCCCATTGGCCACAACAGGAGCAAACTCAACATCAACTGATAGGCAGGGTAAGTGCAGCCTGGGGGCCTTCTGGGGTGAATGGAGGGGTGTAAGATCCTGCAGGTCTGTGGCCTTTCCCAGCATTCCTTTCACATACCCCAGAATGCCCCTGGGTTTCCAGCCTTGCATTGGGTGAGGTGGGGGCTGGCTTTCAACTGCTGACAAGCCTGCATGGGTCCCTGTCTGCCCTCCTGGGGGTGGGTAAAGGATTGCTCTGTACTGCCATCCCCTTTTCTTCATGGAATTAAACTCGGGTAAGATACCCCACTGATCTTACAGACAGAGAAGAAAGAGAATAAATACAAGTGCAAAACAGTTTCAGGAAAATTACATTTTTGCATAATGGCTGAGGGTTAGGTTTTTAATGAATCTGCCCCATAAAAATGTACACTTTCAGTAGGAAAGTCAAAAAGTACAAAAATGTAATTCAGCTCTAAGGATCAATTATTGAACATTTGGAGCTGACGCTGTCATTTTTTGTTCTTCCTTTTTGCGATGCAGCATCGCCATGTGCATTTAATGCACTAAGCAGGAAGTAAAATTGTATCACATTATGTGTGACCTCAGTACAAAGGTTCATATCACATTTTTCTTTAATGCTGCATTTGTGATTATGTTCCTGATTATACAGTCTTTTAATAAAAGCCAAATTACTGATATGACACATTCTAAGCAAAGGTTAGGTAATTAATTTCAACATCATACTACTTTCCCTGGCAGATTTCAGACATTCCTATGAATTTATTAAGCATGCTTTTAAACAATCAGTTCCATAATAACCTTTATGATTGTGAGGAGTTGTGTTTGATACTACTTTTGTACACTTTGGTACAAAATCTGCTCTGGATTTTGGCATAGTGTCACTTTACCCTTCCTAGCACAGCTCATCTTAGCAAAGACTGACAGAGAAGGTTGGCACAATGGTGATTTAGTGTGTCGTCCTCTTCGGGGGTGGACCCATCGGTCATCCCAACCAGCCATGGCTTGTAGTAGGCATTCATAAACCCACCAAGGCTTACTGTGTTTTCTGAACCAGACAACACATAAAGCCAAGGCAGAGTCAAAACCCGGAGATCCCCTTGAAAGCAGGTTGCTGCTCTTCCAAGGGGCTAGTGGACAAAGCCGCACTGGGACAGCCGGGAAAGCTTTTTCCCACCTTCCCTGCAGCCTCAGTGAGCCATTTAGTGCTGGCTGCCGACCGACTTCAAAAATGTCTATATCGATCTCGCAAAAGCCGGGGTTAAAGGGGACTTCCCTGATTCTGCTTTGGGCATTGGGGAGATGCCCAGCAGCACCTTGGGGGGCTTCCCACTGTAAAAAAAAAGTATCCCCCGTCCTCCCCTTTGCATAGTGCTGACCTGTCAAATTAGAGCAGAGAGACTGCCCTTCAGGAAAGGGGGTGTTGCTCCCTTTTGCAATGCAATCCCCCAGTTTCTTTGAGGTGATCTGCTGCCCCAGGCATTTCCTATCAACAGTGTCTTCTCCTGCAGGCAGTGGGAGTGTGGAGTTAGAAACATGGGGAAAACCCTGGGCAAGGAGGCAGGGGTGTCCCTTTAAATCACAAACACTGCACCACTCTAGGGTTTTCCTCAGGTTTGCTCCTTCCTGAGGTGCTCTCCTCTTGGGGTAAGTTGCAAAACTGTGGTGATTGCTGGAGCTTCCTAGCATTCCACCGAATCTTGGAGACTCTTGTTGGAAGGGAAGAGAATGGGGATTGTCCTACATTCTTCGGGTTTTCTAGGGGGTTCCTGGTGGCTTTGTGTTATCTGTACTTGGGAGAGTAAGGGCCACCCAGGGCCACTGCAGTGTCCCCTGCCTCTTGTCAAGAAACAGACAAGGATTTTACTGCAAAGGAAGCATATTTGCATGTTCGCCTGAACAATTATGAAAAAATAATAAGCACTGGGCTACAACATTGCAGTTTAGCATGGACACTAGTTTACATGGACCCAGTGCACCTGCCAAATTGCAACTCTGTGGCCCACTGACTTTTAACATTTCAGTTCTCCCACAGTTCTCCCACCTGGGATAATGCAGAAGGATGGAGCAGAGAAGAGCAGTGAGAACGAAGGCAGTGCTTAGTCCCTCCTGTGTTTGATCCTCTGTCAGGCACAGAGGGATTCAAACCCCACCATGCATGGTTAAAATTCTCATGGGGCTTAACATGTTGTGTGAAGGCGGCCCCAGTGGTTCTAGAAATCAATACATTCTCTTCACTCACTGAGTAGTAAAGAGCTGGATTTGAGATGGTGATGCAGTTCTGTTGCATGGAGTGCAGGGAGTCCTGGAGGCTACAACCCACCTGTGCTAAGAGGAAAAGGGACAGAGTTCTGTGCTACAACTTTGCACACAGAGGGTCAACGCTCAAGAAGATGCTAACGGCAGTGATGGTGGTGATGATGAAGACAAGGATAGAGGAATATGGCAAAAGACTCTGGGCAATATGACGAGAGTTCTCAAAGCTCAAAAGGACTAGATGGAATTTTCAGTGATCAGCTTCAGGTCTTGATGGAGCTTCAGGTCCACTACTGCTATCACCATAGTTCAATGGCAGAAACTGAGAGCATTTCTGTGGTTCAGTTTCTAACATCTCCAGTTGGGACTGAGAATGTTCCCTTTCTGAAGTCTTGGAGAGCTGCTACCAGTCAGAGGAAAAGAATGATTGGCTAGATGGTCAGGAATACAGCGGCTTTGAGAGAACCTTGGTCCCAGAGATCAGGGGTCATAACTTAGGCCCCCTAGAATGGGTTTGGTCCTCAAAGGACTGGACTGCAACACTGTATGGAACTAACTTTTGTAAGTATTATATCAACAATATTTATTCTGACTTAACCTTGTAGTAAACATTTAAAATTTAATGCACAGTTTTGGTTGAAAATGAGTTATAATAGCAATATAGATGTCTTCTAGAACTGGCATTTTTCAGGCACACCTGGGAACCATTCAGATTACCCTGTTGTTTGTGAGCTCACTATGTTGCTGCTGAGACTATAATGCACAATACAAAAAGGAAAGCATTTCTTCATTTCCAAGGCATTCCAATAGTTGCTGGATCACCCCATAAACTCAGGGTTATGAACCAAAGAAATAGCCATGGTACGATGCCACAAGAGTGCAAAACCTGTACTTAATACATGTCAAAAACATCTAACTTTACCATCTTTAGGCTTTAGTCCTGTCGCCTGTCTCACTCTTTGGAGTGAAAGTGATTGTGAAAGATCTCGTAGGCAGACAGGAGCTCTCTCAATGGAGTGGTTCTTAGCACTAGTTGGACTAGAACCAGGGCGAACTGGGTTCAGATTCCCACTTAGCCATGAAGCACATTTGACCCTATCATTATCTGTCATCCTCACAGGACTGTTGTGAGGATAACATGGGAGGAAGAATTTGCACATTGCCCTGAGTTCTTGGGGGCCATGCAGAATGAATAACAAGCAGTGTCCATGTCTCTGCCTTGCCTTCCCAAGGGCCTTATACAGAGCTTTACCTGCTAATTGTAGGAAACGATATGTTTGTCTGTTTCTTACTTTGACTGTTGGTAAATCTTCTACACTTGCCACATGAAAACAAAACGCATGGCCTGAAACCTCACCATTCCAGACGTACGACGTTTGCTTGTTCAAGATGGTCCAAAATCACTGCCTGTGATCACCTCTTGAAACAAACCACACGGCAGATGAATCAGAACATGACAGAAATCACAGCCCAAATGGAAGAGAGGCAGGTGAACAGTGAGTGCCTTGGCACAAGGCTCAATAAAGCAATTACTGGGACAAATAGGGGAAAAAGCCTGGCAGACTTGGCACGTGCTCTCACATTGTACATATGCAGCCTCAGTGGTGCTGTGCAGGGATCTCTGTGACACGCTGGCGGAGTGTCATTTGCATCTGGGCATTCGTGCACCCAGGTCCACATAAGAGAGGTACAGCGGCACACATGTGCTCACGTGGGGCACCGCGAGCCACAGTGGCAGGAACTATGCAACTTGGAAAGGGGCCCAGCAAGAATAGGAGCTGCTCCACCGGGGCTGTGCTGGATCTTATCCAAAGCTGAACGTGCAACTCCGCTGTGAAGGCAATTACAAGTGCTGAGTGCCTACTGTACCATTCGTATTTCATTAGCAGAAGCCTGCAGTCAACCCACCATATGTTATACAAACAAGATGCAAACCCCTACAATTATGGATGTCAAATGACAAGCCACTAATCAGGAAACCATATTGTGAGTTCTGGATTTACCAAATACTGAATTAAAAATTCATAAACACCTCCATGGAAAGGAGCAAGTGTGCCTCTGTGGAGAATTTATCAGCTCGGTGAAATGCACTGGTCAACACAAATATTCGACTCAGCTTTCTGTTTTTAGCCCTGATGAACAATGCAAGGTCAAAACCAAGTCATTACCACCGTTTAGATAAATGTTAAATAATCTCTGGGATTAATGATTTTGCTCCAACCTACAACATCCTTTGTCTACTCAGACTGTAAAAATCAGAAGTCACAACATGTGCTGCTCATCCATGCAATTAGAAATATCTGATGCCCCCAGACCCACTTCCTTTGTGATATATTTAAAGAGCTGTGGTTAATGTTGAATATAATCGCTGTCCAATCAACGGTATTGTGCTTCATCCAGTGAAAGCACATTCAACATAACTGCTGCTAGTTCCTGTTTAAAGTCCCAATCAGAGATGTTGCCAACATGTAATCACATTTCAGAATAAATTGTTGTAATATAAAGTGAGTTGAGCAGATTCATTTTTACAAGCTAAAAAAGCATGAATCCCTTTAAACACTATTATCAAAGGGTTTATTTTTAATGTCTCAAAGTCACTCTAAGGGCCAAATGGCTATAAATGTGAGGCTGTAACTGGAACCAATGAACCCTACAAGCACCAAAAGGATGAAAATGGTTCATGTGGGGCTACAGCCTGCTAGGGAAGAAGAACTGAGGCAATAGCTATTGAAGATTTTGCTGTATGAGTTACCAAGTGGCTGCAGGGAGTCCAGCTAGAGCTCAATCTCAGATGCTCATCTGGCCACTTACAGCTTGCGTCGCTTATCCCATCATGAACATCCACTGGCCAGAGCTTAGCACCAAGGACTTGATGCAGCAGTGATAGAAAAGAAAGCTATCTTTCTTCCTTTGGGCATTTTCTCCCTCCCGCCCCAACTTTTTTTTTTACTACATCATGTAGGAATGGAGCTCTGTAGGCATGAGTAAATCTGAATGAAAAAGTATGGTTTTGCTATAATGTGGCATTCATTCCAGAAGTGTCAGGAACAGACAGGACAGTAATATAATTTATATTGTGCTTATGTAAGTAGATTTTAAGCACAACGTTTATGTTGGAGTGACAAGTTTCTCTAGAAATGCCATTGCACTAGCATATGCTGTGGGTGTTGAACTAGGGGACACTGAATGCAACATACTATCTGTCAAATAGATACCACCCATGAGCCTTTAGAGCATGGCACTGGCTTTGTAAGCTTCACATTGGCTATAGTTTTGTGATGATGCCATTTGGAAGTTATGTACAGAGAAAGCAGAAAAAGAAATGCTCTTCATGCAATGCTTTGATCTCAGCTCTCTCATGAACTTGACATGCATATGGTAGGCATGTCATGAGTGGAACCAGCTGGAGCCAGGGGTCAGACTAGATGGCCCAGGAGGTCCCTTCTAACTCACTCTGTTTCTATGTTTCTGTGTGTCTACGTTTCTATGAAACCAAAAGTGGATACAGTAGATTAACAGTA
Organism: Varanus komodoensis; assembly: GCF_004798865.1. Taxonomy (NCBI): domain Eukaryota; kingdom Metazoa; phylum Chordata; class Lepidosauria; order Squamata; family Varanidae; genus Varanus; species Varanus komodoensis. The sequence goes on along the minus strand of NW_025335587.1, from coordinate 2,460,329 downwards.
ATGCATGGACTTGGTGACTCATAATACTTGCCTTCATTTCAAAGATGGATATTATGGACCCCCATATCCATGCGGGATAGTAGTGAACACTGCATTCATGGAGGTTAGGGGCACAGGGCCCCTGTAAAAGTGTAAAAACCATGAATATCTTTAGAGAAAAGCCCCAAGAGTCTTTGCACCCACTGAGAGACAAAACACATGAGTGAGGCCGGCTAGTACTGAGACAAAGAGTGCAGTGTCCGTAAACATGGTGCATAATTCCCTAGAAATATGTGTGGTTTTTCCCTAGCAATGTTCATGGTATTTCCACTTTCGTGGGGATCCTGCACCCTTAGCCCCCACGAATGCAGAGGGCCAATTGTCAACCTCAGTTAAGTGGAACTGTGATAATCGAGACAGCAGATCCAGGAGTCCTGCTGTACAGACAAGTCGTTTATATAAAACTTTAGGTGTAATGTTTGGAAACCTGCTCCATGTTTTGCTTGCTGCTCTAACATGCCAGAATCAGGAATAGTCCCAACCAGGTTTTTTTCAGGACTCAGACTCTTTCCTATGAGCTTAACCCATTCAGGTAGTCATGCAAGATTCTGGTAAGTGTCATTCTGCATACCTGCTCCGATGCAGCTCAGACTAGCTTACTACTTTGGGGCAGTAGGGTTAAAACTGAAACGAGTCTTCAGGGATAGGTGAAACCTAAGAACTTTCTAGGTCAGCCATCTGTTTCCCCCCAAATTACCCCTGGGAGTGGTGCTGCCTCATTACATGCTGGTGTTCCCACAGGGTGCTTCTGTTCCACTCTGCAAAGAAAACAAGCTGTTGAGCTCAGCCTAGTTGCTGCTTGACGTAGCAGCAGCAAAACTCTTTATCTTTTTGGCACTCTCCACTCTCATCCTTCAACACCTTGTCTTTAATGAAACCCAAATATTCTTTAAATTTACTCGCCTCCTGAAAGTAGCCAACACCCCACACACTTTTCTAGGAGACTATTGATCCTCTGCAAGTGTGGGCGTGCATAGATATATTTGGCCAACTATAGTTTCTACTAAAATGTGTGTTCTGAATGCTTTTCTTCTAGATTTGCCTGGGTCCCTGACAAGCCCTACCTCAAATTATCCCATCTGCTGCAAGACTTAGTAATATGCAACTGGCCCACTGCTGAAATGTCTATAAACAATATGTTTATATTATCTATAACAATAAGTTTATATTGTCAATAAGTGTATATGTCTATAAGTTAAAATAGTCATGCATCAAACATACTTTTTGTACACAACTTCCATGGAATTTTATAAACATGGATTCTGAACAGCTCTATATATCTCTGTTGTCAATAAAAATGGCTCAGACCTGCTCCTGTATAAGGGAAGCATTTCCAAATCTTTTTTGCTTTTCCAGAATATGTGGGACATTGGTGGAATTAAGTTTTTACATCTCCTCCCCACAGTGCACAGTGTTAACATGAAATTTGCAGCCTTTTCCAATCAGTTGTGTCAGCAGATTTAGTTCATCTTTGAGGCCTACTAAAATTGACAGTGTATTTGTTATTAAGGTAATAAATAAACAAGTAACTTGTCAGAAGCAAAACTGGTCTGTATGCTTTTGTGAGATAAATGCTGCTGTTGAACAAACAAATATTTATGAACTCAGAGGGCAATGTTGTCAACCTAGCTAAAAATCTTATATTTGCAGTTAAAACGAAATACATAAATAAGCTATTTTTGGCTTCTGCATGAAAAAGGAACAGAGATGAATTGAGTAATAAGAATTTATCTACGAATTTCATAGCAGCAGGTGGAGCATAATTCAAATGCTACAATCGTGTAGACTGGCTCCATAACAAAATACATCATAAATGTTGCCGAGTAGATTCCAGGAGTGATTGTGTTTAAGCAGAGCAACCTACACTGAGTCTTTTGCATCAAAATCTATGTTTTGCCCAGTATCTTTAGTATTTGGGGTAATGCACTCAGTAAGAAGCCACTCAGAGTGTATGAAAACTCCAAAACACTGAGGGATATCAGGGGCAGTGTAGTATCTGTAATCTTATCCTTCGTTCACTATTTCTTGACAAAGTGCACAGAGTGCCATCAAATTCTTGCATTTGCACAGGGCTCAGATGGCTTAATTTGGGAGCCCCTCTGCCAGGCTGATTCAATATTTTTGTCTTCAGCTCCCTTCAGTTGTAACTCCAGGTAACTTATGGTGCTGGCATATTACTTAGTGGGGAAAGAAAACCGGTTCACAACATTTTGCTGTGCTCTCTCAGTATTTTGTCACATTGCAGCACAATGGAGAAACAGAACTAGTGGGCGGTGCCATCCAAATTAGGTGGGCTTTGTTATCCATAGCTCTTTTAGCTCTAGAAATTATGTGAATGGATTCCGGTCTGTTAGGACGTAGTGAAAAACTACTTCTCCCTGCTTGTCGTTGCCATCTTACAAGTTGTGGAGACTCTGGGACCATGTTTTTTTTTCATTTTAAACCTTAACCTCTTGCAACCAGCAATGCTTTAGCATGTGTGTTTTTTGGGTTTGAATCCAGTTTGGGAGACAGGAGATGAGGAGGTCAGTCTTAGGAAAAGCTAGTCCCCACAACTTGGTCTTCTGAGGCAACACCTCAATGTACATGCAGCGAAGGCATATGCATACGATTCCTGTCCATGTACAAATACTGTATAGAACTGCATATGACTTTCAGCTGCTGGATGGGGTATCTCTGTGCCATCCATAATCACGGAGGATCACATAATGATTTCATAATGTGATAATAAAACACATTACCTGAGCTTCTGTTAAAACACTACCAAATTCTCCATCCATATTGGAATTAAACTTTTTGAATTTGGAATTGAATAGGATTGGAATACAGTGTTAGTGTCTTTGAAGGACACATTTTTTTATATACACTTGCTGTGGAGCAAGTCCCAGGAACATAATGGGACTAACTGACTTCTGAAATACTCTTTTGCAAGGCAGAAAGAAGTTGTATCCTTCCCCTAGCATAATTTGCGGATATTAATGCTTGTACTGTTACAGTTCTTTCTTCCCATCTCACACCATTTTCTTAAGTATATCTAATTTGATCAAGCATACTAAATTGCACATTGAAAACGCACATTTTAAATCAAAACACCTTTTGAGTGACCATCCCCTTCAATATCTCAGTTTTTAAGGCTATCACCATTTTTCCAGGAACCTAGGAAGATGCTGCGTAAAACAGCAATGAAGACAATAAAGATTAAACAGCGCCTGATTTCAACTTCTGTTCTCAACATTGCCTATAACACATGGCATGGCAGACAGAGCAAGATCTCTGAGGGGTTTGGCTGAGCCACTGTCTGGCAGCCTGAGTAGTAGAAAATATATTATTTATCATACTCAGTGGAATGAGGCGGGCACTGAAGCTACTTACTGGAGCAGCTGTGAACCCCCAGACTCCTCAATTTCCCAAACAGGTAATTAACTGGAAAGTCATTTATAATAACTGCTGACATCTCTGGAGATCACAAAATGGACTGTTAAGTTTGTAGCATTGCTGTAGTGATGTATTCAATGACAGCTCATTGTTTGAATTTGTCGAAGGTTTTTGATTGTCTGTATTCCAATAAATGCATGTTTTAATACAATAGAAATGGTGTGGAGGATAAATGGTTCATGGTTAGATGGTTGGGGAGAAGGAAAAAAGGTTGGAAGGTCATGCTTGCTGGCAAAAGGGGATTATTTCTTAATCGTCTGTTGTTTCAGTGGCCATCATTGTCCTACAGCTGAATCCTCCAAAACCGGGCCTACATGAATGTCTGAAGAATTTGCAGGGTAATGCTATTTATATGATGTTTGCAGGACCAGTATTCTACGTAACAGCCGAATAAAAATGTTGAAGTTTGAATCCCAGCATATTCAAAAATTCCATCATCCAAATATTTTGGATGTCCCATTAGACTGTCAAGATTAATGAAGTTGTGATGTGCTCAAATTTTGAAAGCTGCATGTATTTTTAGCTTATCTACAAACACAGTAATTAGGCTGAATGTAATAATTATTTCCAGTAGGAAGAGTCAGGCCTGTGATATACTTCAATGAAGCATATGTCCTTCATGGCTATACTAATTTGCTGTTGTCAACTGGAATCATAATTTGCTGATACCAGCTGAATCATAAGCATGTTCAACACTGGCCTATTACCAGTTCTGCTGAGGTCGGTATGAGTAAATTCATCTAGTTTGGCCAACTGTGGGTGTATTTGACAATCTATTTCCTTTCACCATCACAGAGTTATTAGGAGTTCTGACAGATGTGTTTTTCACAAGAACAGCATTAGTTCTCTCTACCACAGCTGGTTCTGAATGACTCTAAAGATGGAAAAGCCATGCAGTGGATCCTATGCATGAATACGTGGAAGTACATTCTACTGAGTTTACTGTGACTTACTCCAAGGTAAGTATGGATACTAGGACTGGGAGTCTTAATTTTGTTTCAGAAATGTTATACTGCACCACATGCTGCTATCAACTTACTTCCCATGATGATAATACCTAAATGAATTCATTCTCACAAGAGCCCCTCCAGCCTGCTGTGTGCAAGTTTAGTGCCCCCTTAACTTCTTTTATGTACTAGAACAGATTTTTTGTTTCCATGTTTTCAAGTTTGCCTAATTTAATTGGTTTTTGCCTATTGAGGCAGGAAGCCCATCTTCCTCCTTTGCTGAGCATAAAATTAGCTTGCACTGCTGGTTCGTGTTTGTTTGGCTCTGTATAAACCCTCTGTCTAAATGAGTTTGTTCTTTCGAAAGCAAATATTGCTCACATATTTTGAAAGTGCAGGGGGAAAAATGGTAATCTGCTTTCTTCATTCTCCTTATTATATTCTGTTAATTTATGTATACATTAGCACGTATTTGCATGATTTATTCATTTAAAGCTGTATGTGTTTATTTGAATAGCAGCTCAGCAAGCTTTATCACAAAAGGAAAGACCGAGTTTCAGTACCATTCCTGGATTATGGTCTTGGATTTTAGCCATGAGAGAGAAAGATTCTAAAACTTTGTTAGTTTGGTAAGAATGTTTCCAAGTAAGATCTTTACAACATTCTACTCACTATTAGTGAAATTTGTCCAGTAAAATGGAGCCTCTGGATATCCCCACAATATCACAGGGCTATAGCAGGTCTTCCAGGGACAACTGGGTCAGGGAACTGAGAGAGTATCTTGCTTTTGTTGTTTGTACGTTAACAACATCTGAGATTCCTTTGTTTAAGTCCAAGATACAGAGATATATAGGACTTTATTCCAGCTCAAGACAATACCCAAGGGCACAAAATATAGTAACATTACTGAAGCTGACTGGTCTGGTTTGTTCTTGGGAACAACCTGGAACCCTTAATACATTACCTTAGGTTTCATGGGGGAAAGATGGAATCTCAGTCAAATCAACCAATCAATAAACAAACTAATCAAATGATTATATTCAAATGATACAACAGTACTGATAGATATTGATCCATTATTACAAACTCCTGATTTTAAATTGACTAGAACCACCTCTTTTGGGTAAGCAGGAGAAATGGATGAACCGTTGTTTTTGTAGATTATTTTAATAAAAATGGACTAAAAAGATAAATGGCTGGATAAATCCGATGTCACATGCTTTTGTGAGATAGCTGGTATGTGTTATGGATGTGGTTGCTTTTATTTCTTTACATAGGCCAAGATAATATACTTGGGTGGAAAGAAGGAGAAAGAAGATAAGCCATCCCGGCTGTCGCTTTCCAGGTGAAACAATAATAGATCTTTCCAGTACTTGAGGATGGAAGGGTGGCCCACCTGAACTTCCATAAAGTTCTCCAAGGCTGTATTTGTCTAGAGCATCATAGTATGATGCTTTACTGACTGAATTGCTTTGACAACTGGGTTGTATGGCTAGAAAAGGCCTCTCCTGTGCAGATTTGCTGCCACTGCAAAGCGGAATTGATGCTACTGAGCTAGATGGATCACTGATCTGACATGATAAGACACCTAGAACATAATACTAGCTGTGTTAGGTCAAAGCAGAGTCTATTTAATTAAGTAGAAAATGCAGGGCTGTCCTAAGACATTTTGCTGCATGAAGTGAAGGACAAGCAGGCAAACAAGCGCCTGCATCATAAAAGATACAAGAGATGTCCAGATTGGTAGTCGAATCTTCTTTCACCTTTGGCTGTCTCTATCCCATCTGAGGGCAGCAGAGAAGTTTGGGAATGCTACCTACTGCCCTGTCCCCCAAAACTTTGCTGCCACTCCCTTTCTGCTATGACCTGAGGCAGCTGCTTCATTTGCCTAACAATTTTGGAATTATTAAAACTTGTCCTTCGCAACTGAAATTGCAGTGATTGCATTTCATATGCTTTGAATGGTGAAGAAGGCTTTGAGGGCAAATAAATATGAGTAAGCACTGACTTTAATCCTAAATCATTATTCTGTTATGGGTAGAATAATGTTATCAGATAAATGATATGCATGTCACTGTTTTTACTAATCTAAATTTTCTATTTCTAAAAGCAGACTTGAAGGTTCTGGCTGTACCATAACATGGGGCATAAAGTTGAAAGATAAATTAAATAAATGTGCCTTCTAAAAAGTGAAAGTTCCAAAAATGGAAGGATTCCTATTCAACCTTCCTGAACTCTGATCTGCCATTTTTGCACACACATCGATTCTCTAATGTGATTGCTTGTATATGTTTAATACCCCAAAGAGAGATCAGCACCTCAGTTGCTCCTGCATCCTATTTCAGACTTGAAAAACTGCCAGATCTGATATCTACACAGCGAAATTAAGGGCAAAATGGAAAAATCTGTAGTGCTGCATTCAATGGTGAAGGATAATTGACACTAATTACTATTTTGGAACAGGAAATGAGTAATTTTCTATTGATGTTAAACAGAAAAATCACTTAATGTCAATTGTAGAGAAATATAAAATCAGAGCAAGAAATATTTGGTGCATAGGGAAAAAAACAGCAGTTAGAGGGGTTTTCTACTAAGTGAATTGATGGTAACGGGAATGAACGGTATATTGCAGGATTGTCTGAATACCTCTGAAGCACCGTTATAGCTCTGGCCAATGCTTTACTCTTCTTTCAAATGCCACAGCAGAGGGAATTGCTGGGCAGTCAGATCCTATCAAGCACCTTTGAATGTTGGTTGCTTATTATTATTATTATTATTATTATTATTATTATTATTATTATTATTATTTCTTCAGTGGCTGCTTGCTTGCTTGCGTATGTATGTATGTATTTAAAACCTTTCTATCCCATGCACCACTTTGATGTCTCAGGATGGCTTACAATAAAGAGCTAGAGCCCCACTGCACTCAATCCAGAGTTGTGATGTAGCATTTCAGGGTGGGCCAGTCAGTTCTGGCAAGTCCCAAATGTCCCCAAGATGGGCAGATCATGTCACTCAGTTTCCACAGAACAACTGCACAATGGAGAGGAACGGCTGCAATAGCTGCTGCCTTGCATGTGGAACCCAGCCCCTGGCTGCTGCATGGGAACCCAGCCTTGTCACAGCCGGAGACAGTGCCTTCGAGCAAGGCATCAGCAAGCTTGTGTGGAGCCAAATGACCTTCAATGGCATCACATTCAATGGCATCACATTCCCAAATCCAGGGGTTTAGAACCTCCAGCTCAGAGGGGCAAATCTGTCCCTCCGGGGTCCCAAACCCAATCAGAGTGCCCCCAAAGGTAACGTCACTTCTCCTTCCCCATCCTCTTCCTCCCAGTCACTATTCCTCACATTGGAGGTTGAAATGCCTCCTCTAAGGCTAAGTGCTTCTTTGCACGAGGGCTTCATTGTGCACTCATTATTCCTCCCTCACAGTAGCTGGCATGGCCTCTCTTGTGCTTTCAAAGCATTTTTACAGCATGATTTAGAGTGAAGAAAACCTGGTATTAAATGAATCTGGTGGAATGAACCAGAATTGTAAAGCTGGTGGTGAGTGGTAGAACATATGAAAGGAAATTGTTTTAATCCTGCAAGTAATCTGGAAGCAGCTTCGATAAAGTGGCAGATTAAAAGCCACACGTGGAGAAACTCTTGGTTACTAGTGTAAGAGCTTTAAGCTTTAAGCTCAAGCACACTGCGCTATGAAGCTTCTGCCTTCTGCATCATTCACCACTGAAATATGGCCCGTGAGAGTTTCTCCAACATGGCACTTGGCCTCAGGGCTACAAGACATTCCACTTCCCTTCCCTAAAGTTTCTGACTGGGCTCACCATAAGCTTCCTCAGATGCACTGCACTCCTCTTGTGTTTATAGCTCCCACAGAGTGGCTGGTCTAGCCCTCACCAATATTTACTCCTGGGAGTTCCCTCCCAGAACATCTGCTCTGATTTGTTGCTTGCTTTGTCCCCTTCACCACATTTATTTATTTATCTTACCCCCTCTAACAGAAAATTTGAGATATCTTACAGTATTCTAAAATCATACAAAAATAATCAAGATCATAATAATACAAAAATGAAAGCTCAAGCCAAGTGTAATGAAGAGCACGGTGCTTGTGTCGGGGTGGTTTAACCCAGTTTCTCCAGCTACTTGTTTTCAGAAATTTTGTAATCACCACCTCCACTATGCAGGGGCTAAAAAAGAAATAAGCAAAAGAAGAGGAAAAAGCAAGATGGTTTCTACTGGTGCCAACGAATTAAAAATAGAGAGTTCACCTGTACCTTTGGCATTGTGTAGTCTGACCTACGATTACGAAAGGGTACGATCCCAGCACTCCAGAGCAGTTGCCTCTAAGCCTCTGAACTTGGAGGATGCGCACATCCACAGTGCGTCCTATGCTTGGAAAGAGGAGCAGCCGCAGCAGCAGTCTCCACCACCCAGCAGGTGCAAAAGAGGCTGAAATGCCAATGGAAATTAGTGGGCATCTGCAAGCCCAGCTCCTTGCCCTTCCAGCTGCGGGCATGCTGCTTTTTTCTACTTCTGAGACCCAGGTGTGACCTTGGTTTGTGTGCGTGCGTGCGTGTGTGTGTGTGTGTGGCTAATGTGGTCCTTTCAGCACCATTGGCAAGGGAGTAGGTCTGGGGCTGGACTCCAAAGAATCCTTTGGATTATCCTAACAGTCCCTAACAAACACAGACATGAGCATATAAAAAGGGAAGTAGTGGGATACAGAGCTTGTCTTTCTTCTTGCATGCACCATGTCATGTTTCAGAAAAACAGCCTTAGAATAACAAGGCATTTTATTTATTTATTAGATTTTAAAAAATCTTGCCCCATTAGCCATATGGTACCTTTGATAATGCTAAGTATGTGCTACATCATGGCTTTCTGATGGGAGAAAATTCTCTCCCTCTCTAAACTACTTGCTCTTTTTCTGCGAGTTTTTTTAAAACCACATAGATGGAAATGATCTTCACTCTAGAAGGAAGCATCAAGGATTCCAGTCAAAAGGGTTGCATTTTGAATTGGCCTAGTCTGCTACTCCTTTCACACATGCCCACTCTTCACATGCTCTTGATGCTCTCCAAATAAACAAATGAACAACCAGAAGTTGTGAATTGGCTAGCTTATAGCTTTTGATTTCATGGGAGCATTGTAGGCATAGAAACATGAGGCAGAGGGGAAACAGCATGAATGAGGTTTTGCATATTTGATTGAACCTAACAGAAACCCCTTGTGAATGATTCTGCAGGCTAGGATTATGTAGTCAGCCAGAGGTGGGTTGGGCAAACAGAACATTACCATTTTGTTTACATGGTTGGACAATGCAAAAACACAAAAGACAAAATAATCCAAAGTAGTCTCCTAAACCTTAATCTGTCTAGTCAGAAACCAGCATCTTTACTGTTAATCCAAAGCTGCCATTTGAGAGTACAAGCTGTCAAGACAGTTTTCATCCAAAGGTAAGTAGTTTCTAAAGGTAAGCTAAGCTAAAGTTGAGCTTCCATTTAAGTCAGATATGACATTAGGTTTATAGAACGCTGCAGGAACAGCTGTATGCATTACCAAGCAAAAAATTATAAACATGAACTCATTGACTGGCTTGAATGACATGTGTACGTGACCATGTGTGGCTAAGGTGTGTGTATGTTCATCTATCAGTCTATCTGCACATGTATGCACATGGGCATTCACTCACACGCACACTAGTTGGGATTGCTAGTACTAGGCTGAGCCTTTGACAGGCTGATTAGCTATTTTCAAAACCAGCTTCAATTGTTTTTAGTATGCTTTTTCTTTAGGCTTGTTATTTTTAATGGAAGGTGGAAGTATCAATATTAATCGCACACTAAAGTATCACTATGTGCTGAAGTTCTACTAAGAATGTTAAACTTAATTCCCAGGCTATTCTAATCTTTTAACTCTGACCTCTTCTTACAGATATTTCTGTAAAATATTTCTGAAATACCAGCATGCATATGCTGATTCACCCATATCCATTTGCTAAAGTTCTGTTTTCTCACCCCCAAATACCTCTTAATTTAATTTTGTTCTCTTGGTCTCATAGAACTCATCCTCTGACCATCCTATAGGACCTTCAGTTCCTTTGTCAGATGTAGTGCATATTTCAAGTTACTAGACATAATAAATTGAATTTCAAAGAGTACTCAAATGCTCCCTGCCATTGTAAAAGAATGTGGGAGTATTTAGAACAAGACAATTCAGAAGCATCTGGAACAAGCCTACCGAGGCATTAAAGTGCTCTAAGTATCAACCTTAACACCTGCCAAAATTGTCCGTTTCCTATGGAAAAAGTAATATCAAAGGCCAAAGAAAAACTAGCATGCAAGTTAATGTCCTTCACCTGCACACTTATGGAGATTCAAAGAAACTGACTCATCCTCATTTTCTGAAATAGTGATGATGATGATGATGATGATGATGCATTTATACCCAGACTTTTTTCTTGTGAGAAACCCAAGGTGTCATATTTTTTATCCTCACAACAATAACCTTGTGAGGTAGCTAAGCCTGAGAGTGACTAGCGCAAAGCCACCCAGTTGCCTGGATGGCCAACATCTTCCCAGGTCCCAGTCCAACACTCAAAGCAGTGGCACACTGAAAGAGCAGTTGTAAGTTAGCAGATATTTTTTCTACAGCATAGGACTGGTGCATAGGACTGAGATGGGCTTTTAGTACTTGGGTCTAATGCTCAAAAACTTACATAGTGTACTGTAGAAAGTGACAGTCTCACCAAAAAATTGATGGAGTGACTTTGAGGAGTGATGGTGCTGCGGATGGAACCAGAGCTGACCAAATATACGCCACGGTGAAAGTCAGGAATGAAAAGCAGATTTTAGGTGCCAGTGAATGCTGCGTCCATGGCACAAAAGAGTGCCGGATGCAGCTGAAATTGCCTGCATTTAGATGGATCAGCTGTAGCAGCTAAACACACCTTCACATATGCATTGTCCTTCATCCCAGATGGAGCACCTGCCAGATGCATAGGTGGTGTGGTGGACTCTCTTCTAATCCAAAATGAGGGGTGATGATGATCAGGAATCTGCTGTCCCACTGCTGAAGCTCTGGGATGGAGTCCATTGGCCAAACCTTGCATGGAGATGTAGAAATAACATCACATGGTGGATTTGCCAGGTGTTCCAGCAGCTGGTATGCCTGAGCACATAATTCCACACATTGGGACTCAGATCCAGAGCATGCTTGGAAATACAGAAGTCAACAGGTACTGCCTTCTTTCATTCCCAACCTTTTGGCTAGGTGCACAATGCTTTCCTTCTCACTGGGTATTTCCATGCTCTTTTTAAAAAATAAATAATTGTTATTAATTTTATAATGCAAAGTACTATTTAAAGAAAAACTACAATTAAAATGAATACATGCAATATTAAACATACATTTAAAATAAATCATAAAAACACTGTGCACCCATCACTGGGACCATTGAGCACATGTTGAGAACGCCTGCAAAAATTATTCTGAGAAATAAATTATTCTTAAAGCCCTAAACGGCTTGGGTCCTGGTTACCTGAAGGAGCGCTTACATCCATATATGCCCGACCGCCCCTTGAGATCTGTGGGAGAGGCCCTTCTCCGGGAACCCTCCATGAATAAATTAGGAGGGTAGGTACTCGGAGGAGGGCTTACTCTGCGGTGGCGCCCAATCTATGGAATGTGCTCCCCAGAGAGGTCTGCCTGGCGCCGTCGTTATTTGTTTTTCGGTGCCAGGTGAAGACCTTTTTATTTAAACGTCATTTTAATTGTTAACAATATTTGCTTATTTATCTGGCCAGGGCGACTTCTTTTATATTGTTTATATTGTTTATTTATTTTATATTGTTAATTTTTAATTTTTATATTGTTATTTTTGTATCTTATTGTATTTTATTGTGTTGTAAGACGCCCCAAGGCTTCGGCAAGGGGCGGCATAGAAATGTTTTAATAAATAAATAAATAAATAAATAAATAAATAAATTTCCCCCTTCCAAAATTGCAGTGACTCTTGTGAAGGCTCAAATCCTTTCCCTTTTTAACACATATTCAGTAGCTGCTCCCCAAATCTCATTAAAATTATTTTCCTTGATATACTATTTTCTCACTTTAACATCACAAGTTAATTTATTGATAGTATCTTTATTCCAGATTTCTCAATACCAATCACACAATTGATCATCATATTTTACTTTCCACTTCTTAGCTATGATTGGGCATTTCCATTCTCACGGGGCATTTGGTAGTCTTCTTCATGAAAAAAAATCTGAAGAGAAAGCAGCAAGTGAATTCCTTGCATTCTTTGTTGATAAAAAAAGCTTTTTTTTTCCTTTCTGGATGATATATTTACAATCTTCAGTAGGTACTAGAGGCAGCTGAACAGAAATAGGGTCAAAATCCTTGATACAGAGAAGCTGACAACATTGGTAAAATCAAAGCTATTGGTATTGAAATAAATGTATTTACTTTTATTGGGTCAAGGCTTTCAAAGATGAAGGTGTAACACAAGTGGATAAATCAGTGACACAGAAAGGAATTAAACTGGTAACAAAGTGGTAGAGAAATGCAATGAAGACCACCAGTATGTATGTGACAGGAGAGATGTTGGAGCTGCCTGTAACAAAGCAGTTGACTACCTTGCTGAAACCATGAATTAATACTTTGAAGTTGATGCTGACTTGTTGCCGAGCTCGAAGCTTTTGTTGCCTTATGACTTTCAATAAAGACGGAAGTAGTTCACAAGGTGCTCTGTACAGGCCTTAATTTGGAAGAACTCTTGCTCGTGTGACAGCATCAATGTCTCATTTTATTCCAAGGATATAGAGATGTGGCTACACTTGTGACGTATTTTGCAGATGTTAAGCATCACAGTGCTGATGTTGAACATCCTACCAGCACGAGCCCCACACTGAAGTCCATAAGCAGCAACAGACTCCAAGCTGAGTCATAAACTGGGAATACCTCTGCTTCTACCTTCTCCTGTGAGCAACTAAATGAGAGCACAAACCAAAGACACAGATAAAGGAAGAAACCAGTTATGGTTTAGGGGAATTTTCTCAAAAGATCCCAAGCCTCACAGCCCATGACACCCAGTCCCACATGGTGATGAGCCATGTATTTTTGTTTTAAATAAAAGGGTAAATTCTGGTGTGAGTGTAAGTCTGGCACACGGCACGGTTACATAGGCTTCTTTACATTTGCACTCTCATGTGCCACTGCTGTTTGCCTACATATGCTGTTGATATTTCATAAGCTAACAGATATTTTGACTAGTTAAGTATAATATATGATTAGCGTAACTTTATGAAGATTGAAAGGAGATGGTGTCTGTAATCCTCAGAACCTGGAAGATGGCAGGAGTAATGGTATGTATGATCGGGGGGAGGTCACCTCTGCACTTATCCCACTATGCAAAAGACTTAAATGGCCAATTTTAGCAGTGGAAGGGTGCACTTCTATGCAAGTTTAAACAGAAAAAAGTAGCTCCCAGCATCCCCTGCCAGCATAGGATGTTAACTCTTGTTCTGGAGGGGCACGGCTTGTGTGAGTGGGGCCTTCTCTTCTGCTCCCTGACCCACGAAAGCTCTTCTCTGAGGTTGCTACTGCGACCTGAGAGCCATAACCAGCATGATACTCTCCACACTGGTGAAGATGGCAAAGACTGGGTGTGCCCAGCTTAGGCTGCCATAATGCAATGTGGTTTCTCCAGCATAAGAACAGCAAACATCAAGAGACCTTCACTTCTTCTTTGCCCTTGGCCATTCCTTTCCCATCATAGGCTCTTCCCACCCTTTCCTCTACCCCTCCCCCATAACCTGGTACAAATTACCCCAATTTTCTCTTTCTTTCACCTTTTGCTTGATTTATCAACATGGTTGTGCATTTTTACTTACCTTTTTCTATGGCTATGCCATCACTTAAAGCTTGATTAATACAAGTATGTATGTATTATGTTTGTGTGAGAATGGGTGAGTTTTATGTCCTCAATTTAACTTTTAGACTTAAAAATGCTTAAAAACCACTCTAGTCATTTATTAAAGCTGTTGAAATTGTGTCTGCCAGATAACCCTTTAAAATGAGTTCTTTCCTCTTTCTCCCATAATAGCTTCCATATTCATAGTTAAATCACAGAGGTATAGTGTTATCTCAATGACAGAAGGGACAGTAAAGGTGGATCAAAACAGCATTAAGGTGTGCTTCAGAAATGTAAAGTAACTGAAGAGCAGTACTTTTTTACAGCTTGCCAGAGCTTTGATTATGAAAATGGATGAGGCATTTTGTGGCTTCTACACTCAGGATAAGAATTTTAGAGCTTCCTGTTTTGCCTGCTCTTAGCCCGTGACATCCTGAAAAAAAACCCAAAAACAAACCATAAGGCTTTAGTTCAACTAAGTCTCTTAATAGAGCTTGGCTCCCCAGGCTCCAGCATGCTGGCCATCTTTACAGAATGATGCAGATAGTCTTACTGTGGCAGTCACTGTCCTTTTATAATTGCTGTTTGCCAAAACTTTTGTGAGTCCTGATGCTCACAAAATCATTGGCAAAATCATTTTTGATGGCTGTTTATGCACTCCATTCTGCTATGCCTGGGATTTGTACCTGAAGCAAGTCATTCCCCAATCAAGCTGTACAGTGTGGGGCCAGTGTGGGTTGATACTGCCCACATCTACAAGTTAGGAAATACAGCACATCTGTATGCAAAGTTATTGATTGATCCCAAAATGGCGCATGTGTAAAGTAAACCATTGAAACAGCTTGGAATCCAGTGATAGAAAACCTCCATGTCCTTTTATGTGCATATGAACTGAAACTTCTCTAGCTGGGACAGTTAAAGTGGTTAAACTTTATTTCCTCATTATCAATGTAATTGCTCTATTAATATGGAAATAAGACTGTCCTGTATAGATTCATCAGGGTACTTATCTTGGTAAAAACAGCAGAATTGTTTAGGTCTAAACAGAACAAATGAATATGCTATTCATTGTTCTATCTAGGGTGAAGATCAAATATAATTTCTGCAAGGATAGAATTTTGGAATAGACTTCTTCCATCATTCATGCAAATATCCTCATTTGTTTTAATTCAGAAGTGTATAAACACAGAGAGATCATTTAAAAATACTTGCTTCATTTGTTGCTGGGAAGGACCAACCTGATTTTGAGCTGTTTCCTGTATCTTCTGAGGAACTGCTTTATGTATAAAGCAAAGGTAGTCACGTTGACCATAAGAAAAATGCCAACATTCATATGCTTTTCATAACATCGTATCTGAGGAATAAGTATGGAGACTGTGAAAGCTCACACTTTTTTAATTCCCTTTTGTTTGCCCTAATAATGGATTTACACTTATATGCTTTATATATGTTAGTTTTTCTGGTACTGAGATTAATAGCTGTGATGGAAAAATGCATGCAGTACGGTGTGTGTGTGTGTGTGTAACAAAACAAAACAGGGTTGGCAACATGTAGATTCTGTGCAGTATTTAGCCCTACCAGACTCCTCAACATTGTAATTCAACACCCTTCCCCATAATGGTGATCGCTAAGAAGCGACAAACGTAAAGTTACTTCCCAACAGCCTGAGTGGGGACACAAATGATCCCTTGAATTCCCACAGTATGAAAAGTAGTATGAGTGTCTTTTCCAGCATTAAATCTCAACTCTTGTGAAGATCAAAACCCATCAATAATTTTACATATAGGCCATAAGTAGTTTAATATTAGGTGTGAATTTCATGGTAGACATCATACATATTTGCTCTCATGAATAGCTGAAAGAGAAATAAATACTGTACTTGGTCTCCTCAATATTAGTGGTGTGGCATTTTGGGATTTGATCCTACACAGCAAGGTGGCTTCTCAGATCTACTTTGGCTTTTACTGGGGCTCCATGATCCACATGCAGAGGCATACACCTAGAATTAAAGAACAGGAATTTGTTTGCAATATCTTGGACAGGACTTTTCCACAAAAGTATGATCTTGGCTACTCCAGGTTTTCTTCATTGCAGCAGTTTTATTAAGGTAGAAAAAGTCCCTGTGTTGCTGCTACTGGGAGCGGGAGGAGTTGGAGACCCTTGCTATGCTACTGAAAGCCACTCAGTAGATCCCCATCTATATTCTTTCCTTCCAGGTAAATAGATTCTAATCCAGGACCACAAACATTACCTGGTTGCCTAGGAGCAACTCCATGTAGTAGAGCCTCCAGTAACTATAGCAACACATGAATTATTCCTAAGAAGACACAGCTCCCAATAGAGGGTTTTGGAGCAATCCTGCTTGGTTAGGGGCTCTTAGCCCCCACTGTGCCTACCACACAGGCACGATCATTTGTGAAGGCTCAGTTCTGATAGTGCTGTCCCAAGGCTGAAAATGGAGCACCATCTACCTTACAAAGAGAACTGCTACTATAAAGGGTTATATCACAGTTCCCCTCCCCTCAGTAGTCATTAATTAGAAATGAAAAAGGTAGCATTGCAGAAAAGGGGAGCAAAAGTATGTTTTCTGTCTGCCTCTGTTTCTCTTTCTTTCTTTCTTTCTTTCTTTCTTTCTTTCTTTCTTTCTTTCTTTCTTTCTTACTTACTTACTTACTTACTTACATTTATATTCTGGCTTTTCTCCTGCAAGGAATTTGTGAAGTAGATTAGGCTAAGAGTGTCTGACCCAAAGTGAGATTCATGGCTGAATGGGGGCTAGAATCCAGATCTCCCAGTTGCAGTCCAGAACTCTGCCACACTGGCTCTAACTGGTATTATCCTGTGTTCCAAATGTGATCATTTGGGTTGCACGGGCCATCTTGGCTTGACAAATCTGATCTGCCTTCTGGACTAGGAATAGGGGGTGAATGCCAGCTGATGTGCGACCCAGAACCTTTTACTCGATGGTAATCATCAACATTTGGAGAACCAGCCATGGGCTGGTGTTGGTTTCAAGCATGCAGCTGCTGCTTACATTTGCACAGCTGCTGGGAAAGCTACATTGCTCATCACTCTTGCATTCACACATGCCTCTTCTGCTGACACAGGCAGTTCATACTATTAGCATGTTAACAGAACACCAAAGCTGTGAGGCTGGGTGATAAGCAATAGAAAGATTGGTTTCACACCACTGCCTCATTCCTCCAGTCCATCTTCCTATGACCCATGTCTCAGTCCTGAAGTAAGATAACATTTTTAAACATAGCTCCTGGCTGTCACTTTGCACCTTCGAAACTTCTTCATGTATAATAATTTGTCAAATGCTTTGGGATTTGGCTGAATTCCACATATACTATAAACATCAACTAGATTTTCCCCCATGGGAAAGTCAAGGAATCTAAAAACAAAAACCGGAGGCCAAGATTTTACAAACTGAATCAATCTCTTGAATCTATATGTAAATATCAAGTGGTAATTTAAGAAGTGTTACCTTTTTAACTAGAGCAAAGAATGCCTTCTAAGTTTGTCCTCCTTTGTCTGTCTGCACAGAGATATGCTTCATCTGATGATAAGGATGGTTTTCAATTCCTCTCACTCACCAGCAGCCCAGTCATGATGCTGAATGGATTTATCATACAGTTTCCTCAAGGGTGCCCAAGAAAATTAGTTCTTTTTAGAAATGAGGCCCCAAAATTATCCTACATGATAAATGCATAAGCAGAAAAAGCAAGGAAACAGATATAAGAAAGACATCTGAAGAATCAAGGTCAACCAAACCTTTTTGTCATGATAGCTACTTCGACACATGCAAAGCTCTATTGTCACCTTGAGCTATTTTTTTCATCACCATGAATTATGCAGAATCGACAATTTGTTCTGAATCCATATGGCTGTTCGTATTTCCCAGCTTCAGTCCAGGATACTTGAGGAACTGTGTCTTCCTACATCATTCTGCAAGATCGCTCAAATCAGAATTGGAGGCCTTTTTCCTGTGACCCTCTGCCTTGTTAGCTGTCATTTTTTCTCCTGCGGACATCTGGTTCCTATCTGTATCAGTGAGGTGCCAGGGTTAGGGTTACTATGATTCCAGCTGGTGTCCCAGTGTCCTTTCTTCCCACTTCCCAGCACCAAATCCTAAAAACAACGAAACAAAATGCAGGCCACAAAGTCAAGAATCTGCCACCTTGGGTAGAAGACAGTAAGCACTAGAAAAAATATTGCTCTTTTGAGGAAGTAGGTACAAAATCAACATGAATCATGCAAATCCCAATAAAATAATTGACTAAATAGCACACAAATCCCACAGGGTATATCTGACTGATGTCAGTCTGGAATAAATTAACACTGAAGGTGTTAAATTGGTTGAAATCTTTATACTTCAACAGTTCAATCCTATGCATGTCTGCTCCGAGGTAAGTCCCACTGGTATGTATGCATAGGATGGCAGCCAAATTATACAGCTCCCGATGTCAAAGGAATGGCTAAAGCTTATTGACTTTCCCTGGTTAGCACAGGAAGGCTGTTCTGTGGACAGCACTTGTATCAACTCCGAATGCAATTTAACATGCATAACCTGCTGGGTTTGCAACTATAAAGGGACTCAAATATTTACAACAGCTAGGAAGTCAGAAGTCTAAAGGATGCTTCACAATATGAAATGCACTGTATGTTGTTTGATATACAGCAGTGTCTGAATTTTGCTTAAAAAACCACTTTGTGCTATCTTTGAAATTCAGTTACAAGAAAGGGAATCATTAATAATATGCAATTTTTAAATGGAGACAATGCACATACACCACATTTTTATTCATCTTGAATAATTTGGGCAATATGGTTACTATTACTCCACTGTAGGTTAAAGAGTAAACTGGAAAAAATGGGCAGACCCCTACCTTAGCGATGATTCCTAGCCTGTCGTGCTCTGAATGATTACACAAGCTCTTCATGAAATCCACTGAGTGGTTATTATTGTATATTTATAAGGAACCTGGGTTATTCAATGTGCTGCTTTTTCTGTCTAAAGCTGTACAGAAACACCAAAGAGAAATGAAGGAATATTTGCTAATGTTTCAGAATATGGCATTATTTAATCATGGCACGTGATGCATTGGTGTTGCGGGATGATGCCAACTGTTTGGTGCTATTTGAAATTATGTTTGCTTTCCTAAAATGGTTTTGTTTGATGTGCCTTTGGAATTTTTCTCTACTTGAACTCAAAACTGCTTAGGTTCTGTCCCTTTC
This sequence comes from Varanus komodoensis, assembly GCF_004798865.1. NCBI lineage: Eukaryota > Metazoa > Chordata > Lepidosauria > Squamata > Varanidae > Varanus > Varanus komodoensis. Next base: position 2,440,745 of record NW_025335587.1, on the reverse strand, counting down.
ACTCTTGCTTGTGATATGGCGACAGCAGGAGCAGCGACAGAAGCACACACAGTTACTAGCTAGGTAGCTTATTATTGTGGTCACACTCCAGCACACAGCTTACTTGTTGGAACTTTCCAGAAATATTGCACTGCAGTCATTTTCCTCGCCGTTATGCTAATGGAATCAGGAAAATCAATTGTCCTTAAGGAACAGGGGAATGAGATGTGCTGTAAATGCCACAGGATGAGTGATTGGTTGATTGCAGGGATGGTGATTCAAACGCGTCTCATCTCTACATTATCCTGATGAATTTTTATGGCCCTGCCTTTTTTTCTCCTTCTATAGCTGTGGAGGAAGGTTTATGGCTTGCAGCTTTTTAGTTGATTGAATGCAGCTGGCATTGTTGCAGTGCAGAACAAATAGGTGCTTTTTCTTTACAGCCTTTAAAAAAAGAGATGGAAGATATTGCACACTAACATTTTTGCAACAAAAGCATTTTGTTTTGCTTTTTAAAAAAGGAAACAACGGCAACAGCAGACTGATACTTTATGAAATTACATTGGTCCCCCTTTGTTGCTAGTAAAAATCTTAGCAGAACAATCAGTAAATAAATGTCTTCAGATGCTAAAGGATCATCACACCATTTAAAAAAAACCCTTGTGTTGTTTTCTATTAATAAAAAAGAAGAGAAAGAAATATCTTCTAACCTGTATTTTTGTTCTGTGCCTAATAGCAGCTTTGGTATTGCATTATACCTGGGAAATGGGAAGAGGGGTAAATTTAAGCAACCCCTCACCCAGGGTTGCTGTTCCAATCAAATCCAGGTCCTTCTCTTGACATTGTTTAAAGGGTTATGTTCTTCTTTTTCTTTAATCATGTTGTTTGCCTCTTAGTAGAGCAACATAGTAGTAAAAATAAAACACTGAACTAGCCTCTTTTGAAGCATATTTAACATTAAATCCTGTACTTGGTCTTGTGGGTTAATTTGCATAGCACAGATGATTGGCTTTATAAGGAGAGTGTTGGCTGACATCTCAAATGAATAACCATGATCCTTCCTCTTTGGGCAAATGATATTGCTTATAATAGACAGTTTTGCATGTCTCAGCAACCTATTGTCTCAATAAGCTGAGATTGGTTGGTTGTTGGTGGATTGGTTGTGAACCCAGCAGAAAACTGGACTGGATTCACACAACATGTTAAACCTTTGTGCCTGACAGATGACCAGACATAGCAGGGTTTGTGTGTGACCCTTTTGCATGAGAAACCTTCAGGGGTGCTCATGAGGTCCTTAGCTTCTGAAGCATAGATAACACGGAGACACAAAAGCCCCAGTTAAAAAACTGGAAAGCTGTAGAAAAGTGTGCTTGGAGGAACATCCCCAAACTCTCCCCTCTTTGAGCCGAATCCCCATTTTACGCTGTTGTCCTGAAGCCCCAAGGGTCCCTCTGGTTTTCCAATTTGCTCCAAACAAATTGAAGTGACAAATCCACTTGCTATCCATTGGGCTGTGGGGACTTGTGATTTGAGGGGGCAAGCTGGTCTTCCCACACATAAGTTTTGGAATGTTACCAGTCCCTGCTGCTGCTAGAAAGAAGCAGGAAACCTTTCACAGCTGTTCTTAAGTTCTGCTTTGGCCCATTGGAGTGCTGGGAAAGGTCCCTTGGCTGAAGAGGTTCTTTCTGGTTGTGTTACTTGACTATGGGTTATTCTGTTATCTGGGTTTGGACGACACTATGAGGCATAGTGGGTTTATTAACCCTACTATAAGCTGTGATTCTTTGGGCTGGTTTATAAGCCATCCCGTGAGCAGAGTGCTGGGTTTAGACAACAGGCTAAGCACACCATGGCTTAAAATGATGTGCGAATCTTGTCCATCAGGCTCATCATGGGTTTTTCACTCCCTCTTTCCATTCTTTCCCATTCAGTCTTCTAGGCCATATCCCAGGGAATACTGTGGCAGGACTGAGTTGTTTTCTCCCCTTCCGTGTTTCAGTCAAGAGGTGCTTTAACTTCTCCATGGCTTCACCTTTCATTTTCTAGAGATCTCCATTTTGGCAGTTACTGACTACTTTTTCAAAGTGCCTAAGTGGCTGTTCATGGCTGGCAAAAGTTTTTACATTAAAAAAATCTCCCTTGCTAAATGTTGCAAATATTTGTGGATGTTCTTATTACTTTTAAAAGAATACTTGAGTTTTGTGAGTGGGAAAAGGATGAGCCTGCTTTCCATTCCATCTTTTTTCTGGAGAAAAGACATTTTGACAGCATGAACAGCCAGCTGCCAGAGTTCTCATGAGAAGCTCCAGAGGGTCCAATCCTGCAAAGAGGAGGATGGCTCTGGAGATCTGCGGGGATGAATGCACCTCCCACCTGGCATGGAGACACAGCAGGATAATCTACTGGCCTGAAGTATGTCCACACATGACTTTCTGTGTGTGGACCTCCCCTTAGTGCTGCTGCCTAAGAGTCTTGATAGGTATCATGCATCCAATTTTAAAACAGGTAACAGGAAGAGGAGCAAATTCCCAATGGATCTGTCTCGTGCAGAAATCTTTCTCCAATCCACCACTAATGGACACATAGCGTGTACTTATTGTGCAAGTAATTTTGGAATTTCTATGACAAAACATTGCTTCTGTACTACTCTGCCATGACCATTAGTTGCATTTAGAATTTGGTTCTAAATTGCAAATAACACAGTATTATATTTTTACATAATTTTTTAAAATGGCAATTATAAATGTATTTCTTTCTTTCAAATGATTTATATCTTGCTTTTTATCCACATGATCAAAGCAGCTTACATACAATTTTTTGTTAAAAAAAGCAATGATAAAGTGCACAAAAATATAAGAAACAAAAGCAGCTATCCAAGAACACAAAAAATGCTCATTTACAAATGGAGAAGGTACTTGTGGTTTGTGCTTATTGTTGTTAATCTTCTCTACAAGATACAAAGAACAATGAGCACAAATCACAAGTACCTGATTGTATCTTTGCACATATTTAAACCATAATCAATTTCTGTGAGGTCTATTATGCAGGAGACAATTTTGGTGGCGCTTGACTTATAGCTTGAATCACTTCAATCTTTCTATCAACAAAATTCTCCTTCTTCACAAAAAGTGCCAGTACATCAGCCATCCTATTTCTCTACTTCCTGAACAGTCACAAGATAAAATAGATTTGTATGCAGATCCTAATCATGTTTACTCATATGTATGCTAGGGTAGCCACATATTCCCTTTTACTGTCAGAGGACTGGGTTGCCAGAGGCCAGCCCCTTAGCTTGAAGAGGTCATCTGTGTGAAGGCCTCTTCAGTCTAACTCTCATGTAATGATAAAAAAGGATACATTGGCCCTTGACATTGCCCATCAGTGGCACCTGGACAGCAAGCCTAAGGCACACAGGTCAACTGGTCATATTTTATTTAAATTATGACCATTCTTTCTAAATTTGCGTCTATACAGATACATTTGCTATTTTGTGTTGCCAAGTCATCTCTGACTTATGGCAACCCTGTCAATGGAGGCCCTTCAAAATGTCCTCTCCTTGACAGACCCACTCAAGTTCAGGGCTGTGCTTTCTCTATGGAGTCCATCCACCTCACAGTTGGTTTTCCTCCTCTTCTCTCTTCATTTTTCACGAACATTATTGCCTTCACACAATGAGCCCAAAGTACAACAGCTTCAGTTTTGTCCTTTCTGCTTTCATCACATAAACATATACATTAGCATATGTAAATTGTATTCACATAAGTATCTTCTTTTGTTTGCTCGTTGTGTTGATGCACATCCTATTTTTGGAGATTCACAAGGACCACCCCATCAGAAATTATTCCTGTTGAGTTCAGTGAGGCTTTAGGCCAAACTGGATTGGACATTAACAGTGCAAGCCTTTGCATGTCTACTCAGACACAAGGATGGAGCTTGTGGGTCATCCGCCTGGCAGAACTGCTCCTATCAATGTAAATCGGATAGGATAGGCTCCTGTAATCTCTCACTTCACACCTGGAACATCTGTTCTGGAGGACTAGGAAACTCTCCACAGGAGATTTTCAGGCAGTGCAATGGAAGGAGAAAGTGGCTGTAAGGAGGAAGAAAGGAGAAGGTCCTACCCTGCTAGTAGATCTCCACTAGTATGACACTGGATTTAACCCATAAGGCCTGAAATGTTCAGTGGAGCTCATTTCCATGTGTGCAATGATCAATCACACCAGGGCGTTTAGTTAATTTAAGGATAAGTGTGCATGCACACATTTGTGTCAGATCCACAGAATCCTGGTAGGGAGGTTAAACCCTTCCTTCCTCAGACATGATCTCTGCAAATATTTCCCATCTGCGCTGAAGTTGATGTGAGGGGAAAACATGGCACTGGCATCCCTTTTCATTGTAGGGTTGAAGGCTTTTGGATTAAACCTCACAGGCATGCTCCTCGACCTTGAACTTTATTTTCCTTCACTAAGTATTTCATGGTTTTGTAACCACAAAGCATATTTTCTTCTTAAGAAGTTGTAAGGAATACACTAGAAAAACTCCAACCAAAGTTAAACGCAAGTGGCACACAGAACTTGTACTTTTGTGGTTCTCAACCACCATCAGCAATCCTGCTGAATCTTCTTCAGGTTGCAAAACATGCAACATTTTGGTTTCTTATATGTCCTACTAGGTATTGATAACACAGTATCCCAAGGACATTGAGACTAATTTCATTTTTATTCTTTTCATTTCCCCACACTGTCCCTCATGTCATATTATGTTTCTTGCATTGCTTCTGGTCAGAAAATGATACCATGGCTTGGGCCCACATTTTCCATAACTTAATCTGTTCTCACATAAGCAATAGTTTGTATACCCTCTGCTTAGATCTTTCAAGGGACATCAAACCACATCTCCATGTACAACGCCGTGTGATTAACAATAGAGCAGTGATTAAAACAGGGTTGTGCTGGTGTGAGGCAGCATTCTGTGACATTTGGCAGTATCTCATTAGCAGTTTATGAGCAGAGGGCCATGCGCATCTCATGCGTCTACATGTGCTGCCATTCAGCAAAGTATCTGATCGAATATCTTGTTTCCTGAGAAGCTTTGCTAGCCTTTATTTCAAACCATTTTTTCTATCCCTCAGATGTACAAACAAGGGTTTTTAAATGTAAAAGATAAAAAATGTACCACGTGGCAACATTCATTTTGGGATGTCTCACTACACATTGCAAGTGGAAGGCTCACATAATTAAATGTAACGTGTGTGTGTGTGTCTTGAAAAAGAAAAAAGGATTCAAGGTAAGTTTGTTATTACTTACCCAGAATTTAAATTATAGCTCATCATTTGCTGCTGAATTGCAAATCAATCACCATTTGCCAAAATTATTATTCTTCATGTTAGGCAAGCTTCTGGCAGGCACAGATCAATTATTATTGTTGGGAAGTAGTTTTCCAGACCACCTGACTTCCCCACTGAATACATAGGCACCCTGCATATGGAAAACTGCATATTTCAAGCTCTTTCTTCCTGAAATACTCACAAGGCAATGCAGCAAGAACAAGGAGGCCTGGGTCATTTAGTTTTACGTTCACCAAATTATTTGTGTGTATTTCTTATGGTTTAGTCAACGGGGCACCCATGTACCAGGGAGAAATGAGGACCTTCTAGATCAGTGTCTTCATAGCTATTGCTGCCGGCCAAATTTTGGCTAAAGAGAAGTGTTCAGGGACTCAGGCTTTAAACATTTAGAGGAATCACAGGGGAAGTTGGAGTCTTATTGGATGAAGCATTTAGGTTTCTTCACACTTACAATGCAAATGTAGCATGCAATGGGATTTCTAAATTTTGTAATGGACTTGGGAAAAAACAATTTTCTGGTTATTATTCTTTGTAGGAGAAGGCTAGCTTTGATCTAGAGATATAGAAAATAATCTCAGCTACTTCTATTGAACTTGGGATTCTTTCTATAATTGGCTGGAGAAACGGGACTTGGCGTAAACTTAGAGATGTTTTCAAATTATTATAATTTGATTTGAATTTGACTTTAGAATGTTTAAAAAATATGTAGTAGGGGGTTGACCCAGTAAATCCGATGTATGAGATGTTTGATGTTTTTACTGTAAGTCTAAAATTTTAATAAAAATTAAAAAAGAAAAAAAGAAAAAAATCTCAGCTCAATTCGGAATGGTCTAAGTAGTGATCCAGTTTCATATCTACCAAATAAAAAGGGGCAACTGTATTGTTACTGTGTTTTACTAGATTTTGTAAATCAGGTTTTAATTGCATAAGAGGCAGTGTAGTGTAGTGGTCAAGAGTGTGGGGCTGGTGTATTGCGATTTGTAGGAGTTCCTTGAAATAACTTTTTGTTCTAGCCACCCTAAATAATTTGGTGTCATCAGCAAAATTGGCCATGTCCCTGCTCACTCTTAATTCAAGATCATTTACACACAAGTTGAAAAGCACTGGTCCCAGTACTGATCTGTAGGGGACCTCAGTGTTCACACCCTTCCATTGGGAGAATTTACCATTTCTTCCTATTCTCTGCTTTCTGTGAACAGTTCTGGTCACTGACCTAAGGAATGATATTGCAGAGTTGGAAACAGGGCATAAAAGTGTGACTAAAATTATTAAGGAGTTGGAGCAGGTCCCCTATGAGGAAAGGTCCCATGTGACATTCAGTATACTGAATGTGGTCACACCATAGATTTTTATAATGGCAGTATGATACTGGCAGTTTTCTTTTCAGTTCTTTTCCTAATTATGCTTAACATGGATTTTGCCTTTTTCACTGAAGCCACATGCTGGACAGACACTTTTATCACGCTGCTCACCATAATCTCAAGCATGAATTCTTGGTCAGTCACTCCTAGCTCAGCTTTCATCAGCGTATATAGGTATTTGGATTATTATTATTATTTTTTTGCCCCAGTATGCATTGCTTTTTACTTGCTTACATTGAACTTTGTTTGCCATTTTGATGCCCATTTTCCCAGTTTGGAAAGATTTGTAGGAGTTCCTTGAAATAACTTTTTGTTCTAGCCACCCTAAATAATTTGGTGTCATCAGCAAAATTGGCCATGTCCCTGCTCACTCTTAATTCAAGATCATTTACACACAAGTTGAAAAGCACTGGTCCCAGTACTGATCTGTAGGGGACCTCAGTGTTCACACCCTTCCATTGGGAGAATTTACCATTTCTTCCTATTCTCTGCTTTCTGTTTTTTTCAGCAGCTATTAATTCATACCTCTCCTCTTAATCTATGACTGTTATTTATATGTTTTGAGGGTCCTTGGTCAAGGACTTTGGCAAAATGCTTTTTGCAAATCCAAGTACGCCATGTTTACCTGATCACTCCTGTCTAAATGCGTATTGACTCTCAAAGAACTACAATATTACAGAGACAGGAGTACCATTGTAGAAGTCATCGTGATTTTGACTAATTTTATCACTAATAATGCTCTGTTTCTATCAGTTTACTCAGAACAGACATTAAGCTAACTGATCTAGCTTGTAATTTTGTAGCGTCTCTTGGATTGTTTTTTTAGAAATCGGTGCTGCACGGGTCCTTCTCTAGTCTTCTGCCCCAGTTCTGCTTAGGGACAAGTTACATATTTCTGCTGGAAGATCAGAACTCATTGCCCTCATCTAGCCCTTGGAATTCCCAGTCCATTTTACAGAACCTCCTGGGTCTCTTCCAGGGAGCAGGGTGGAGGCTCCTCTCTGCTTCCGGAGAAATTCCCCTTGCATCGGCAAATTTGTTGAATTTGTACAGAATGTCCTACACAGCAAGCAAAGTCTGGCTCTTGAGGTTAGAAGAAGGCAATATTTGTCAGAAGAATGGTATGGCACATTATCCATATATTTTCAAGCTGGCTGGAATTCAGAGATATTTGGAAGGTGAGGGAGAGAGAGAAGGTTTCTACTGCTTGTAGGGAGGTTTATGCTATTCTGAACCGGAAAAGAATATGCTTGCTTTGATTTGAGAGCTCAGGTAGAAAAGGCAACTTCTTTCTTCCAAAATAGAGAAGAGAATTCACATTCTACAGAATGGTGTGTTGACATTCATTCTGTCCAAGGGCCACATTACATTTTGAAGAAGATTTGGGGGCTGCATTTCAGTGCTGGGGAGGCCTAAAGGGAAAAGGAATGAGACCAAAGACAGTGGGCTATGCTAAATATGCTAAAATATCACCATATATTTAAGGTTCTTAATCCCAGTAGCTAAGCAATTGAAATGGCATTTCAACTGTTTGAAAATGGAGAAATCTGCACAAATCTGTAGGAGATGGGTGGTTGGGGAAAGGGCACCTGCTTATCCAAGGAACCTTGGAGGGTGGTCTGGGACCCCAGGAGGGCTCAATTTGTCCCCTGACCAAGGCCAGTGAATGCAGGAAAGACATGGGTGTGGACAGATCATGTGAAAGCACTGAAGTTGGCTAGCAAGACAGGACCTATATCTGCAAATCCCTTGGGAAGTTAACCTTTTCTTCCCCTTTCTATTCCTCTGTAATGCTACCCTTCCAGGTATATCTGATAGGAAAATGCCGTGAAATAACATAAAGAATAACATGGTGCACTAGTTGAGGCTCTGTAAAGCAGCTTTATTTCTGTTTTCCTTATATGATTTCCCTTTTCACATGCTGTTTCACTGACACTCTGGTCTTACAAGGCCCTGACAATGAAAGTGGCATCAAGAAATTATAGATAATAACCTATGATTACACAAATGGCACTGAAATGATGTACTAAATAGCTGAACCTTGCTTTAGCATTGCCCACCCCTGCTCTTTTTTCCCTTTCTTCTTTCCTCTTTCAACTGTCGTTGATTGTTTTGCCTTAATTGTTGGTCTGTATGCTAAAGAGGGGAAAAGTTAAATAAATAGAATGACATGAAAAAGAGAATTGAGCCAGTAAATTCAGAAAGTGTCAGCCAACATAGCATAGCACAATATCCATATGGCAATTCAGAATTTTCTGAGAAATTGTTCAGGGAAAAGGAAAATTGATTCCTTCTTAAAGAGAGAAAAAAATCTGACGTTTTACACTGCTGTAGGACATTATGAGTATGCCAGCGGGTTAATGCAGAAATAAAGAGATTTAGGAATAACGCTTTGCTTGGTTTCTCACACATAAATTCCTCTGAAGCCAAAAGGACTCACTTGTTCAAATGCAATGGCAGGATTGCAGTGCCCCTGTGCAAACCAAGGGAACTATGAAGGAAAACAAGTATTTGTAGTAGTCGAAAGAAGTCCACTAGAGGGTGCAAGAGAGTAAATTATATTCAGCATGCAAATATGCTGAAATAAAAATTGTCATTTGTCATAAAGCAGTTCCTAGATTGAAATATAAAATGCAGTAACCTTCTATACCTGCATTGCCTGGGGGACCTCCAACACATTTGGATAATCAGAGGTTCATGCAAAAGGGAAAGCTATTTGCCTAGGGTTACATTAACATGGGTCTGCACAGAAGAAGCATTGCGAACTCCCTCTCACCTATTCGTTCATCTCACTTACCAGCTGTGGACTGCCATCCTGCACGCAGTTAAATGCACATAAATCCTGATGAAATAAATGGGATTTGCATGCAGGCAGCTGTACACCTACACTAATACATTAGAAAAATCAAAATCATGTAAACCATGACTTGTACTGTAGCTGATTAAGTGGAATTCTGTGCTTGGCTAGTTGAGCAGAACTGTTCCCAAACACACATGACTTAGTTTTTAGGGATATCAGTGCTGATGCGACCACTGAGCTCCTGGGCTGCAGAAATGACAAGCAGCTGTAACCAACCAGTGTTGGTACAACCCTGGCACACTGGATGTGGTGGAGCTTGGTGACCAGGCCCTAGGGAAGGGCTGCGCTGGTGCTTCAAGGGACGCTTGAACTCAAGATGAAAATATACCATATACTTTCTGTGCATGCTGGAAAGGTGGGTTGGACAGAGAGAGTTACATACTTTGCCTTTTTTCAAACAGATATTTTCTCTGCTATACTAGTGAGCCTAGAGATTCAGCACACAAGAGGCAACAACCAAGATTCATTGGCTCGATTAACTGGATTCCCCTTTCCGAGTTTCTGATGCTCAGTTTCCAGGCTATTTTCTGATAATGGGCATAGATTTCATTTAGATCTGTCTTTTAAAATGGGCACAATGATTCAGCCGGATACTTTTTAATTAAAATAAAAATCCAGCTATAAGCAATCACAGCATAATGGCATTCTTAGCTGAAAGAAATGTACAGACTTGCATGGTTTCTGCCAATACAACAATAGCTGACATCCAGCCAAGGAGTTTGCTGTACAGAACATCCTAGTCAGTGAAACCATTTCATGCAAAAATGCAGGGCATTGTTTTCTTTCTTTCTAAAAAGAGAATATAACTGCCTTTAAAGAAGCAGTTAAAGAAAACATCCCCTGCATTTTTGTATTATATGAACTTGCTTACCAGCACACACTATGTGTCAGCTGTTGTTTTCAGTGGGCTCACATGTGCTTAAGGCGGGGATGGTTTGCAACCGATTATTTTATTCCTGCTCCCATTCCATACATAACCATGCAGTCATGTATGTCATAGCAAGTGCTTATTGTTTTAGCTTCCCCATCAAAACTTGTATCTGAATAAACTGCATATTTACTCAAGAGAAAGCCCACTGTGTCCTATGGGTCTTACTCCATAGAAAACCATTCAGGGCACAATCCTAAACATGCTTAAACAGAAGCAAACCCTAAGACTTCCAGGAGGCCTAATAGTTGAAGAACTTTTTCCTGTCTAAACACATACAGGTTTGCACCTTTACGTACTTTGCTAGGTGTTTAAATGGTGAATAGCAGTCTTAAAGTTTTAATGCTTGCTATTGTTACTGCTTGCTACTGCTTGCTATTTCTCTATGTAGTATAGTTTTTATTTGTATTGTTGTAGACTCTTTGGTGAAATTCTGGAATGAATATGATAAATAAATAAGCAAGCAAGCCCCATGGGATTGCTGTCTAAATCCTCATTCTGGGAGCTCCTGTGACTGATCTAGTGATGCATGAATCACGCTACATGAAAATGACATAAAATGATTCAGGTACTATTACTACTGAAGCTGAATTACAGGGCTGCTTATCAGGCAGGCAAACTAACTCCCATCTCATACAATCAGAGGTGACATGTGCCAGTTTGCACCAGCAACACCCACAGGACAGATGCTTGGCAGAAACCTTGTCATCTTCTGGCCACCATCCCTTTTACAAAACAACAGTGTGTTGTGTGTGTGTGTGTGTGAAAGAGAGCGAGAGAGAGCAGTTCTCATCCTGCTGCACTAACTGAAAACAGGTTCTGTTTCTAACAAAACGATGGCTTTGCACCTGATATTAAGAATCAGTCTTGCTGCAATAAATATTCCACAGATGAACACAGGAATGTGTTTGCGACATTCAGTGCTCTGTGCCAAGGATCCCTGCTTGATGCCTTCTCCTTCATTGCTGTATTTATTTTACTGTGTCTCATTGATCTTTAGTTTAGTTTAGTTTGGAAAGGTAAGACAGGGATTAACCAGCTGCTCAAAACATTTCACAGCCTTTGCAGCAGATGAAGCAAGTCCTTATTTACATCATGTGTATTAGAGGTAAGATACGTCATTAGCCCCTCAGATGTTTGACTTTTAGGGATTTTGGGGAGACAACTGAACCCTGAAGAATGAAAATGCTATACCAAAAAGCAAACAGAACAGGTCTCCGTAAAAATAAATGGTCAACACATGGTTAGTGCTTTGCCAGGAACAGGCTGTCCTTAAGAAATAGGGACAGTCAGAGCAATGTGGGTTTTCTGCAGGCCTAAGAGTGCAATTCTGTGCATGTACATTCAGAAGTAGCCCTGCTGTGTTCAGTGGTGCTTCCTTTTCAAAAGGGCATATAGAATTACAGTCTAATTCTGCATCCCTCCCCTCCCCAATTCTGCATCGACTCTTTTTCTGGGTCTGTGAAGTACCTATAACTGAACTCTGGTACTTAAGTCAGCTAAACAAAGGTCATACTAATGAGGTCACTAGCATTTTTTTTGTGCGATCTGGAAACGGGGAAATATCTGCCACCACAGATAGTACTTTGATAATAATCCTAAAGCATAGTGGTGTGATCTTTCAGTATAGAAAGCCCTGGACATGCAGAAGAAGCTTTGGAAAGAAAACACCTGCCAGTCTAGGTGTGCTGGAGGAGCAAGGATGCAGCAAGGCATTGTTGGCATGTTATGCTCATGTGTGGTACCATTAGGGATCTGTTTGGACACCCCAGAGCTAAACCAGCTACCAGTCAGTAGACAAGTGGTTAGGAATGGAAAATAAGGAGACAGGGAGGAAGGAATTATTAATAGGTTGGACCTGGATTTGGCATTCCATGAATAGAAAGGCTTTTTCCATTCACAGAAGGCACCAGGACTCCAAGGAAGTTTGGATCTCCATCAATTATCCCTTTACCCTGAAGCCCCCTTTGCCATGTCTAATGTTGCTTCAGAGCAAAACATTTCACACATGCTTAAAGTCTGCCACTGCCAGATGGGACCAGACCTCAGTGACATGTTGTGCACTGTTATTGTTATATGTTTTAATATGTTTTTGTTGGTATTTTTCAGTCTGCTTAGAGAGTACTTGGGACTAATTGCATTGCAGAATACAAGCTAAATAAATAAATAAATAAAATAGATTGTACTTTGCATTGTGCTCCTAGTTCTTTCACCTGGAGATCTTCCAGGCAATCCAGATGTACCTTCTAAACAAATGAAGAGTGAGTGACTTTCATTCATTGCTCTTCATTTGTTTAGAAGGTACATCTGGATTGCCTGGAAGATCTCTAGGTAAAAGAACTAGGAGCACCATTTTGGTATAGACCACCATATCTTAGGTTGAGTTATGTTATTCCCGAACTTTATTTGTCCACCCCACCCAGCCCAGTCACTATTTTACATGTGGATCCCACTGCTGAATCTCAGAACAAAATATATCGCGCATGCCTAAAGTATGCCCACTGCTGCACTGGGCCATACTCCCGGCCTCGAGCTGGCACCTTGTTTATGGCACTACTGCTCTTGCCAGCCACTGCAGAATCAGTGTTTTATGAGCTGTGTTTTACAAATAACAACCCATGCCCAGGACAGGCAGAGCGGTGGATAGGAGAACCTTCTTTGGGGCTGTGGCTACAGGGTTTGCACAATGGGAATGGCATCTTTTCAAGCATTAACAGTGCCAGATGGTTCCTTTTGTAGCACAGCCAGTATGGCCTGGGCTGAAACAATCAAGAGAATGAAAGCTGCTTGCCGCTCCTGGCACCTCGATTCCATGGTATTTGGATTTGTCTAAAATAAACTGACAATGAGACAAATAGACCCAATATTATGGAACACATTAAAAATGTGTTCTGTTAAATATTTTTTGTAGGGAAAGTGTATTGTTAGATCTATTAATAACTGCTCAATGACAGAAAGGAACCAGTTCCTTCCACATATCATGGGGCCATATGGCTGTGTGGCAAAATTAACATTTGCCACAAAATCATAATCTAACTTTTGCCTGTCCTGAGGATACATTTAGGGAAGCTCATTAGCATCAGTTTTATCAGGAAGCATACAGAAGAAGAACCTACTGCTAATTCATCCAGCAGAAGACCTCAGCCCGACTGGGGCATGATATGCCGCCGTTAATGAACACGTAAGCGTGTGGCGGTACAAGTAGGATCAGGCAAGCTCTGCCCGCTCACACACCGTCCATGAGTTGGAAAGATCGCATCTGCAGCAGAGAGCCACCTGCTCTTGTGGGCTGCCCATGTGATGCAGAACACTAATTTCCCAAGATTTCTACTCATGGAGGAAGCCCGAAGAAGCAGAGTAGCTCGTATTGCAGAGAGGGGCACCATCAGACCTGGGGATCCAGCTGGCCTTCCTGCAGCCCAATCCAGTCCTGTGGGGCTTACATTTTAAATTCAGAGTTTCCTGCTTCTGCTTCCCTGATGCCATATACAGTATCTGGGAAATAAATAAATGCCATCCCCAGTGCTAATACATATCCTAAAATAAATATAATATAATTAGCAAGTACCTGCTGTGTTGGCCACTCCAGGCATAGACATATTTAAATATTTAGAGCAGGAAGGATGCTGCAGTGGCTCATGGCAGCTCAGGCCTGTGTGCTGCTGTTCCTCCATGCCTTCTGCTCCGTGGAGAGTCCTCTGGGCATTCCTGGAGTGCAGGGCCTGAGGCCTTGGACCTTTGTGGCATCAGTGCATCCCACAATGCTAGCAAGGGGAAAAGGCAAAAATAGAACCGGAGCTCTGCCATGGTGAGACACCACCTGCAGCTAAATTGTAGAATATCGCAGGATAGTGCTTTGAGGAGTTTCACTGGCTTTGTGAGAGGACCTTCCCCAAATGAGCAAGCATCTGTTGCCAAGAAACGTATGTTATACTGTGCACGCTACTGCTGGGAAAAGAAGGGTCACGCGGAAGAGGCTTCCATTGTAGCGAGGTAGTGTTTCAGTTTAGATGTTCAGTGTAGGATACTGACTGTGATTTTTAGGGCAAAGCAAAACACAGATGGGAAACAGATTTCTAACAAAATTCTCAGAAGGAGGAAGCCAGTTTGTCTGGAGTACACTAATTGGAAAGCTGTTTCCTGTGAGATCGGGCTCTAGAGAAATGGCTGTTTTGTACCGTGGGGAACTCTTCTCTCACTTTGGTCTGCCTTCTGTATTATGGAGCACTTTCTAGGCAATTTTCCTCCTAGGTGATGCACTTAACTTTGTAATTAGAAAATAGAAGCTTATTATTAATTCATATGAAAATGTTATTATTTTATAGTATTATTTTTTGGAAGGATATAATCACAGTCTGGCTGATGAAAGAACACACAGGCCATGGAATTTCCCCATGAAGAAGCAACACCCATGTGTGAATGTGGGTGGATCACCACATGTGTCCCCCCTCCCCGCACACGGGCACACCAGGTATGCATGTGAGCACACATAGCACATCACCAGATGCGGAAGTCTGTGTGTACTTCCTGAATCTGCATCCTGCCCCCTCCTGCCTCCCTCTTCAGGGGCTGCATAGCCTGAGCTCTGCAGAGCTTTCTCTCTGCAACAGCATGGTACCTGCATAGAGGTACATTAAATATATCTGCCAAATATATGCGTTTCTTAGGAAAAACCAGTTAGATCCATTGCAAAATGAATAGTGTACTATAGGAGTATTCATTTTTCCACCTCTCTATCTACCTCCCTATACTGTGCCTAAGCCAAAATTATTCCTACTTTCCCCATTTCATTTGGGAGTGAGGAGAATCATTCTTACTAATCATTTTTCTCTGGGGTCTAGTTTTGGAAACCAGCTTGGCATTTGCCCACCTGCGTTGAATGCTGACGCTCTTTACCAGCAACACCTCCGTGCCTGTCAGCAGTGCATGTCCGGCGCATGTGGCCACCTATCATCCTCCCTTGCCCTGCTGTCACGTCATCAGTGATTGGCTGCTATGGGCTGCCTGACTTGGTGCAACTACTGATTTAGACAACCATTGTCAAACAGGAGGCAGGAGGAGCGGCAGCCTCAGTAGTATGACCGGGGGCGAGGGGGGGGGGAGGTAGGGAACAACTGGATTTACTTCAGTTTTTATAATTTACCTGATATTCTGATGATGCTTACCAAATGAGAGTGTTAATTTTATTATGTAGCATGAAACTATGGATAGCTAGCACAACCTCTTTGCTTTAAGTCACCATTTTAAGTGCTGGGTTCAACTCAAAACGTTCATTAATTCAATAGTTTGAAATAAACTTGCATTGTGCATATGTGTGTGTGTGTGTGAGAGAGAGAGCGAGATCGAGAGCAAGCACCAATTCAGCTCAAGTGCCCCAGAGTGATGAGATAAAAGAGATGGGGACAAAATAGCACAATTGACCAGCATAAAGCTCTGACTGCCCATGACTGAGCCTCCGGAGAGATGTGTTAACCCTTTCCAGTGGGAAACCATAAAAGTTGCAAAAGCTTGGAAAACACCAAACTGTTGAAGTTGGGGGAAGAGATGGTGATGGGAAGGAAGACAGGTGGATCAGGACTTCAGGCAAGATGGATTCAGCCCGTGGGCTAAACAAAAATGGCTTAAGATTACTGAATTACTGGCTGACTGCACTAGGTTGGACCTGATGGCCTTAACAGTCCCTTGTAACTCTGCTAGTCCGTGATGGTGCACTTACTTCCTGTCCCATTTTAATGGCATTTCTTCCCCAGTCTGACTAACCAAAAGCTATTCAGCAGCAGACTTTTCAAAGCTGGCTTTCGTTAAAGTGTTAAGAGAGCCATGAGCCACCTTAGCAGAAATACTGTTTCTGCTGTGATTCAGTTGAAAGGCTGCTTTAACCATTCTTGATTTACTGTGACATACTAAAAGTGTTGATCACCTCTCGGACGGCTGGAGGGGGAAAGGGGGTCACTTCTCTGGCCATCTACTGGTCAGCCAAAAGGAGTGAAGGGGCAGATCTGTATTGGATGTGCTGGGTTTCAAACTCCTCCCCTGAGGCTTTGTCTATTTTCAAGCCAGAACTAGTGCAGGGCATAGAATCATAAAAAAAGAATACAGACTCCTCCTCCTCCTCCTCCCATTTCTATATCACCCATAGCCAAAGCTCTCTGGGCAGTCTACAACTTCCTGTTCCCAGAGAGTTGTAACACTGGCAGCCTTGCTTAATCAGAAGGCAACCTGCTTCTCTCCAAGTCTGGATCCAGGGGTATTATGAGGGGCAGTCACCCACCAAGAGGCAATTTAATTTTTTTACCAGTGCGATGTGCATACATGTCCCCTTTTGCCCATTCCACCCAGGTCTGGGAAGATATGTCTTCCGATATCTTTTGTTTCCTTGACACCTGAGCAACTGTGCTGCCAGCATAGCATGTAACATGGGCTTCATATTCCAGTGACTCCTGAATGAAGCAGGAGCAAGGGAAGCTCAGGGCACTGCTGTGGCAGAAGTGACCATGAGCCAAGAAAAGTCTTGCCAAACATTCCTAACAGATTAACCAGGGAAGCTCCAAGCTCTCGTGGGCTGCTAGGCCAGACAACCTCTTTCCCTCACTGAATCTACCTTCTCACTGCCATTGTCAACAGCTGCAGTTTGTCCTCATTCTCTTTTCAACATTACAAGTAGGTAGTGCTGATCCTCTTTCTTACCACCTCTGTTCTCTGGGCCAGAGGGAGAAGCAGATGCACAAGTATGTGGTGGTGATTAGAAGGAAGTTCCTGGTGCCCTTTTAGATGGGCCCCTGCTAGGATGCAGGCCCTCAGCAGGTGCTCAGCCATGCCTTCCCTTGGTGCTGCCCTGAGATTAACCAACAACTGGAGAACAGTTACAGACCTGGCCATCCACCCTCTTACTCCCTGCTCAGTTGAAGGGTCACTACCCTACGATTTAGGTAAGCGTATCTTCTTGGGATTTAAATCCCTTCACCCTGATCCAACAGATGACGCAACTCTACTGTAGCACGTGAGTGGCCACTGTGTGGTGGAGAAGGGAGCACACACTGTGGTTACGCATGCTGATTTTGTGCCATAGTGCTCTACCATGGAAGCTTGTTTACCAGGCATTGAGCACCTGCTAGGGATAGTGGAGCATGCATGCAGCCTTTGCTTGTGCAGTGCCTTTTGAGTTAGGGGCAATTGCCTGCAGCCATAAACAGCAAGCATGTTCTCCCTTCTTCACAGTAGTCCTTTGAAACCAGAAAATTGTTACAAATGTTTCCCCTGACATTTTTCTTAATGCTAGAAGTATCTATTTCCTTTAACCTTTCCTCATATAATTTGTATTTTTCTGCAAAATCCTGAAGGGTATTTGGACTTGGAGACATTTGACAATGCCCCGTAGACCTGTGTAATAAGGGAAGTATGCTTTATGTCACCAAGACAAAAGAACAAGAAGGAATTAAATTGGAAGAAGGAGTGATTTGTTTTGCCAGAAAGGCAGTGTGAATTGGCAAGCAAAGACAAAGATAGAGTGATTACCTATGAGGTTGGAAACATACTAATCAGCTTTAGCAAAGCAGCCTCACTTCTGGATGGTAATTATCAAGTGTTTGACCTCCTTGTTGACCTGGACAAGAAAATAAATCTGTGTGAGATGTAGGGGTGCACCACAAGAAGATTGTAGCATGCAGCAGGCAAGCTGAATGCTTTGCAATTCAAAGGCACACAAGCAAAAGTGAATTGTTTGGAATAATACTGCACAGTCAGGAGAATGAAAAAGTCAGAAAAGGAGGGGAGAAAGGAGGCAAAGCCACCAGTGGGAGGCAGAGAAGAGTGAAGTAATAATATATTTATGCACACCTCCAGAAAGACAGGGTTTCTAGTAATGGGGTTCAAACAGTGGATGCTCTGGCAGATACTTTGAGCAAATTCAGCATGGAATAAGCAGCTGAAGTTAAAGAAGATATTGGAATCTCTCATGGAAATGACAGGTTTGTCCTGAAAATATGGAGAAAATCTACTTTCCCTTGTGCAAAGACCATGGAATATAAACCATTTCTTCAGTACTAGTTTCAAAAGCTCCTATGTCTATAGTTCATTACTGTACAGGCTGTGGGACTTTAAAAGATGAGAACTTTCTTCAGGGCCAAATGTAGAGAGAAACTGAAAAATTAATGAGATTGTTCTTATGCTTATAATCTGGATTGTAAAGAATGCGATGCTCTGCTGCCCAGCTTTTCTGATTTATTAGGCATTTAAATACATTTAAGGCAGAATCACATGCAAGCAGAGCTAACTGGGGCATGTTAGGAGTTGTAGACCTTCTTGCTGTCTAAATGTTTATAAATCATACTTTTTCATCTGAACCTATTAATTCATGATCTATGTGGCTCAATAAGGAGAAAGGAGAACTGTATTGTTATTGTTATTTTAGAGTCATGAATGCATGTACACCTGTGGCTCATAATTATCTTAACACACTTTGTAGGTGTGTTGCAATGTCTGTTAAGTCATAGTTGACATGTGTAGCACATGTGAATAAAAAAAAAATCACCATGCCAAAGCTTTCTTGCTTTGCACCAAAGTGGCACCCCTTTATTATCCATATTCTGCTTGGATAATGATTCTTGGAAAGTAACATGATATAAATGAATTATTAAAAGCAAATAAAAATATGAAACTTTTCAAACTTCACTACCTTGCTCAGGTATGGCTACCAAATTAAAAAGAAGAACTTGTGTATAATATGCTGGAATATCTACAGTACTGAAAAATATGGTAAAAAATAGACTTTGGTATCCTTCAATATTATTATGCCCCAGAGCGACTGAGACTTAGAAGAAACCCCTGGGAAATTGCGAAGCCAGAGATGGTGTAAGAGTATGTAAAGTTAAAAAAATAAATATAAATCTAAAATTCACTGGGGTATAGAGTCTAATATTTATTTCAATGATATTTGAAGTGGGATTTCTTTTTTATATAAAGAAGTGTCTGCCTCTAGGGATAAAGCAAATAGCTCCATTTACTCTAACTGTTTGATTAAATTCCCAAAGTAGCAAAGTCACTGGGCAACACTAATAAAGTTTGTAGCTATGTAAGCTAAAATAATGATTAGTGCAATCAAGTCTAATGCTTCAAGGCATAAGTTGATCATCTGTGGAGATCAGGAAGAAAATTTTCTTCCTCCGTTCTGCAATGGATAATTTGCTTGGTATGTTCTGGTTTTTTTGTTTTTTGTTTTAATTTCACTGCCTTCCAACCTCCAGATATTAGTTACTCTTGTATTAATGTGGCTGCCTCCCACTGATAAGAATGACTAAAACAACAACATGTTGGACTGGAAATCATATTCAGCTTCTGCTAGCTTGGGGAAAACCAAAAGCTGGAAGGGAAAAGTGACTACTCCTGGGAGGCATGACAGATGCAGTGCTGAACTTTACTCCCACCCTGCTATTGACACATGAAGGCTCAGGATGAAAACAACTGCTTTTCAGATCACTTCTCAGACACCAGAGTGGGGGAACATGTAGCCTTCCAGTTGTGGTTGGACTGCAGTTCCTCATCAGTGGTAATGCTGGCCAGGGCTGCTGGGATCCCGAGTGTTCCACAAGTTCTTCATGCCTGACCTTAAATCTTCCTTAGGACCAAATCCTGTTTCATTTGCTTGGTGCTATATTCCTAGTTGTTTCCAAGAACAACTTGACAAATAGATGGTTTCCTTTCCTCTCCAAATGGGCTTTTCAACCACAGCTGACTATGAGAGTCGCCCGGACTCTTAGGCTTGGCAAGCAACTGTTTTGGTGGTTTGCTTTTCAGAACATTTTTGGGAGAAGCCATTGCATAAGGCCTGTGGAAGCAGCCCCCTGAGACAGCCGACGGGGGCTGTCCTGGAAGAACAGCAAATTCTTATCTCTGTAATTCGCTGCTGTTGATGGCTTTTTATAGTGCCTGCAGGATTCTTTTCTTCAGAAGTCAAAAAGAACTGACTGGCCCTGGATCTGCTAGGGGATGAGAGGTGCAACTTGCTGTTCTAGCTTAGCCATTGATTTCTTTGGGCCAGTCTTGGTATGGCAGAGCACATGTGTTGCCTGACAGAAGTCCCAGGTTTAGTTGCTGGGTGCTTCCATATAGATGGCTCCTAGTCCTACCAATCACAATATATATTGTGTAGATATTCCAGCCTTCCCTCCTTAATAGATTTAACTATATTTATTATTGAACTTGTTTGAAGGCAGAGAGCAACACTCCCTGAGCTTCATGAGGTACTCTTTTTTTTTTTTTGGTTATTAAAAGCAGAACGAGGCAGAGCAAAGAAAAGTTCAACAAGTAGCTTGGCCACAGTACAAACAGGATGCAGGACTTGATGGATCTTGGTCTGATCCAGCATGGTTTAACTTATGTTCTAAATGATGTACATTATTGTTCTTAAAAATGCAGGTGTACAGAGGAAGGGTAACATTAATTACTAATTTAAAAATGAGTCGGAATATTTAGAGTAAGAAAACATTACAACTGATGTAAAGTGGAAGGTACAGTTTATGGGGCTGAAGACGTATCTTTGAAACATGCCCCCTTTCAGGAATAATTGAAGAAACTGCAAAATTGAATGGAACTACCATACTATTCAGAATTAATACAGGAACAGAAATCAGGCAGGTGACACGGTGATATCAGCCTTCCCATTATACGATCCTTGATTGGCTGGATCACACAGCCACCAAGAAAAAGATCTCTCCCAAATAACTAATCAACCAACCAACCAACCAGCCAAAGCAACTGTTAGGGGGTAATGGAGAAAAGTATTGCAAAATGGAGCAAAACAATGTACGAGTAGTGTGGTGGGGAGGACATATAGAAACAGAACAAGTCAGAAGGGGCCTCCTAGGGGCCCCTGGCCCATCTAGACTGACCCCCAGCTCCAGCTAGCTCCGCTCATGACATGCCTACCATGTGCACGTCCAAAACATTACAAGGGGCACCTGGATTTGAACCAGGGACCTCTTGATCTGCAGTTAAATGCTCTACCACTGAGCTATACCCCCACTTTCGTAAGGGGGGGCACCTTTTGTAAAACATTTTAGGTGCCTTGAGATTTCCATGTGTTGTGTTGAGAATGTACACCTACAGAAAGCAATTATCTGAAATGTGCTCTAGCTGATAGGAACACTAAATCACAGAAAGTTTACGTTGTTTTTACATTGCATCTTTTGCTATACATTGTGCACTCATGTTGAGAATTTATGCGTAGTTCTCATTGGGGTCCTTTAATTGTCTGGACAGGCATTGCATTTCTTTAGAAGCCAGGCACTATTCTACCTCAAAAATACAGGTGAGAATTTAAATACTGGCAACTGAAGGATGATCACTTATTTTCACATAATCATCCTTCCTTCTGCCTTCTCTCTCTCTCTGTGATTCACAGGAAATGTTGTGTAGCCTTTCTTGTTCAGACCCAGGATAGCATACTTTCTGTCCAAACAAGGCTAGCTATTTTTAAATATGCTGACACGAATAAAGATGTATGGTTTTCTTCTTATCCACAGCATTTATTTATATCACGGAGACTCGTTCATGTTTAATATTTGTTCCAGAAAACCTTCAGTGGTAATTTGTAGCAAGTGAAGCAACAAAATCCACAAGAAGCAAGACTGAACTCTTTCAAAAAGTCATTTATGACTCCATTCAGTGCTTCAGTTTTCTAAGGGCAACGGCAAATGTCAGCACGGTTACAGTCTGGAAACTCATCACTTGACATCAGGAAAGAATGGTGACCTGCCCAATAATGGAGGTTCTTTTTTTCCCTCCCTTAATGGCATCACACAAAGCAATGTGAGAAGTTTACTGGGCTTCACTTTGGCATTTGAAGAAAGAAAAGAAATGGTCTCTATCCAAACTGCTTTAAATTAGGGCCTCCTGATAGCCCTGTCTGCAAAAGCAAAAGATTCAGGAAGCGGCGGTGGCATTCGCAGATGAAATAGGCCATCTTTTGGAGTGGGAAGGGTTAATGAAACATGGATGCCCTTTGTGAGAAAAGGAGGCTTGAAAGCTGGCAAAGCTACTTGTCAGGAAAGCTGAAGAAATGAGAAAAGCTCTCATACAGTGTCACTTTTTATCACCATTAACCTCCTACCACATGCTAAAGCAGATGGGATTTCTTTGGGCTTTTGCCAAACAGTGAGTCCATAAGAGACTAAAAATAAAAAGCTCAGCACCAAATACAGCCAATGAAAACAGAGAGTTTCTTTCTCTGGCTGTAACATAAAAGCAACAGCTCCCAAGGTAACCACAAGGAGCAGCCTCATGTCAGGTTTGTTCTCATGGTCTTTTCCGACCATGGTCTCTTATTGCTGTTTCACTGCTCTGCCTTATTCTGCAAAAAATATACAACATTTTTGCTTCAGGCTGAAAGTGTATTGGTTCTTAAATCCCAGTAGGCCAACATTCAGACTTAGAAGGTGACATTGAAGCATGCAAGTACCATATTTCCATCATCCACAGCTTTGAAGCTGATTTTGGAAATGGGATCAAACTCCCAGCCATCCAAGTGGGAATTTTATTGAACTACCTGGAAAAAATTGAAAGGTCATATTCACATTCAGTAATTTGCACCTGCATTCAAGCCCCTGCACCATGACCATCTGAGTACATTTCTGTCCTCCAAGCTACCTTCCAAGTAATGTGAGCATTTTATCTCAAAAATCTGATTTTATCTCCTACTCAATTTATACCAATTCATGCAAAGTAAGGAAGGGTTTTAAAGAATGAAAACAACAACAACAATGTACAAATGAAGTTGTGTTCATGGTTAAACATAGTAACTGTCAAAAATGGTATGCTTCTTCACTTCAAAATATTTTTTGCTACAAAAGTATGGTATGCTTCTTTACCAATAAGCAGACTAGGAGTCCATTCATATGATAGAATAATTAGGTGAAACTGTTTCTACAGGATGAGGTACCTTATTGCACAGGACTGCTCTTATAAGATCAACTTACCACGTTAACTACAGTGGCAGAAATTGATCTTGTGATTTTCCCACCGAAAATACTATCAAATAGACTGCATCTTAAGCTCTGTGCACTTGCCTTAAATGTTTGCATTTATTATTTATTTTTATTACATCTTCTACTGTCCTCTTGACATCCCAGAATTTAAGTTTGACGTGTGGGAAGACTTCTTCCTCTTTCCCCAATGTAAGCTGCTGCCCAAATTACGTGTCTTCCTGCTCAGTGAAATATAACCAAATGTTCACAAATAAACTCATGCAAACCTAGTGCCCTGCTCCACATCACCCGAACCCAGTTCTCTCTCTTCAACCCACATATCTCAAACTCAGTCTTCCAGGCAGACCATTTTGCCTGCTTTTAGTTTTGTAAAAAGAGGAAGGGCATTTTGTCAGACTTGGTTGTATTAGCTTGTTTCAATTGTTTAAAGTTGTTCGAAAATGTTTGTAGTGAAACATGAGCTGGCCAAAAAATCCAATGTTAATGCCATGGCATCTGGGTGGCAGTGCCACTGTTCTTCACCTAAGCCCTGCTTCACAAGCACAATGCATTGTAAAATCTGGCTTTAAAACTTAACATTCAATGGCCCCATAAATCCATTAATTTCTGGAGCTACAGTAGAATAAATTATTGCTTTGTTTCATTCCTCAGCTTATCACATCCAAGAGAAGAAAAACAACAAGCAAACATTCTCAGCACAGAGATAATTTGTTGACAGTTGTTTGTTTGTAAAAGGTATAGGATACTTTTATACATTAAAGCTAAAGCTAACACATTAAATATTCTCCAATAAGTGAGCAACATGCGCAGGTAAGTCTAGGACGCAAGAGAATATGCAAGGTTTAGCTCCTCTTTATTGGCATAAGCTTATATACTCACCAAGATATTCATAAATAATAAACATTTCATTTTAATAAAATGTGGTTCCAGAGAGAGATAAGATTACATTTGAATTGATTTGATTTTCTACCAATCACCGCTTGGAATATTAAGAAACTTTATTTTATATTTTAACTACAATTGCATGTTATATATACATAATGTTCTTGGTCCCTATGGTTAATTAAAATACACACCACCCCCAAATTAATAACTAAAAGAGAATTTGTTTGGTAAATTGCTTAGATGCTGATTTCTCATTAGGTAGTGGTTTAATTCCCAGGTATTTTGCAAATTCATCTCAACACAATAATCTTTGGGAACACTTAACATTTCCCTGTAGTTGGCCAAGGCTTCGTTCCAATAAAATCATTCAGATGGATGGTTATACTGAATCTCTATTAATATTAATTTTCTATTACTTGGGGATGCTGCTAATAAGCATTTCTTCTTCTTTGTCCTTTGATCCAACTACAGACATCCACTGGATGAGGGCATGTTCAGCTAAGGGTAGGAAGCGTTAGCCTTGTTAGTTATGCGACATTTCCACAGAGGTGAATGTGTGGACCAGGAAACTGGGCTGTGCCTGCTGGCCTTGTTCCAGTTCTTTGCGTGCTTGGTAGAAAGTATGAAGAGAAACCTATGCATGTATGACCAGCGCAGTCCAGAACCTTCGCTTTTGCAGAAATGGTGATCACACCATGTTTATGTCATGTTTTTGCTAGCTTGTACTTTGGAATTGTAATTTCTGTGAATCATCCAGGCAGTTTTGGCTATTGAACAGCATGGAAAGGAAAGAAATGCGTGGAAATGTAAGCCTTCCATATTTGTAGAGGTTTTCCATGTGATAGAGAATTGTGGAAATCGTTGCTTTCAATTGTGTGAAGTTTCCAACATTACAGGAGGCCCTCCACCTCAGAAAGTCACCCACCCAAAATAGAGGGTGGTGAGAATGCAAGAGAAGCAGGCAGGGGTAGACTATTGTCCTCATATGTTTACTTTCTGTTGTTATAGGATGTCTGAACAGTGCTAGCATTAACAGCAGAATATTGTCCATTCCAGCCTTGCTGGGCTGAAATCTACCCTTCAACACAATCAGTTTGTTTTAGGTTCATTGCTTAAAGGTTTTAGTCATCACAGTTCTTCAATACAATGCAGGTGAGATGTTTTGTTTAAATTCATCCATGGTCTGGTTCAGGCTCCCAGCTGTTCCCAGTTACTGAGAGCCATCAGCTGCCAATCTCCCTAACAAACTACAACAATGGATTCTTCTGATTTTTCAAAGTTATGGAGGCTTTCTGTTTTGTCATCTACTCCTGGACTCACATTCCACTTGAGTTCCTTCATCTCAAATCTCATAGTACAAATAATTTCAATGTTATGCTTACTGTATTATCGTGCAATCTCTCAAACAGCTCTCAATTCTTATTTGCATACATTCACAGAAACACATTTGACTGGTACAATTCTTTTGCACTTATTACTTGCCCATGTTCAACTCATAACTGATTCAAATGGGAACTTTTTAACTGTATGTCAACTCTGAAGAAGATCCCAATCAATTCAGTGAATTTATTTATTTTTTTAGGATATTTCTAGACTGTCCATCACTTTTGTCCCTGGACAGCTTACAATTTACTCAGTGGATTACTTAGCTGGGAGCAATCCCCCCTGAACTCAAGGGTATTTACTTCTGAGTAGACATGTGCTGCACTGAGCTTTTAATCTCCTAACATTGGAAACATCCCGTTACACAATGTATTTCCATGAAACCAAAGAAGACTGAGTGACATAATTAACTGAAAAATAATTTCAACCTCCAGAATAACTATTTGAATATGTAGGGATTTGGGCTGGTTTTTGTTAGGTGGCAGTGAATAGCTGGAAAAGGGGGCCTTGCAGCTTCACTCACAGTTTTTAAGCTGCCGTAAGTCAGCCATGTGTTTCCCCAACTAACACTTAGACAGCATATATACCTCCACAACACATGGTCAAAGATTTTGGGGCAGGTGTTTTGAAAATCTTTCCAAAGCTGGTGCAGGTGACAGGGATCCCATCTCTGCTTTAGGGAGGCTAACAGTCAGATCCAGTGTATTTGTGCTGCTCTGGTTTCTGCAAAGCACTCCCGTTCACTCTTTACCACAAGAAACATGGCTTCAAGATGGAAAGGGCAGGAACACTACACCTATAATGCTGGCACGGGGGAAGCGTAGAAACTGGAGCCATAAGGTGTAGCCATATGGAGCCCATCTAAGAGGGTTAAGAGGTAAAAGGCAAGTCCTGAAAGGAAGGGTCTAGTCCAAAAAAGCAATGGACATCCAATAAGGAAATGCTCACAACAAGCAAGGCAGAAAGGTGGGGCAGATTCAACCACAGCAACCTATTGCCTCAAAGGCCACTCCTTTCACCTGGTAACTTAACTGTGCCCTCTACTGTCCACACCTTTGAAAATGGTGTCACTGTTCAACTCATTACCAAAACCAGTCTGATTTTCTAGGCCCTTTGAGATGAGCTTCAATTGTGTAACAGCAGACATGTTCCTGGACTGTCATGAATACACCATGCATTGCTATCTTCTATCTGTAACCTTCCCATTTCCCCCCAGCGCTGCTCTCATCTTCCCTCACCCCCTAGAAAGCCCGTTAAGGATGGAAAGACAGAATAGTGTCTGTCTTTGACTTCTTGTTCTAGGAGTTTTCCATCTGAAAGTACTGTTTGAATGTCAAAGAAATGAATAAAATAAAGCCAGCACTGCATGAAGCAGGATAAGGTTGACACACTGACCACATCAACTGGCTGCCCCTTATGAAATGAGCGAAGGTAGCAGAGTTATTGCCACCGAGGCTGCAATCCTATATTCACTTGCCTATAAGTAAGTTCCATTGAATCATGCATATTACTTCTGAGTGAATATGTACAGGATCCATAGGTATGCATCCTAGGATTGCACTGCTAATGCAGTAAGCTGGGCTTCTGTTAAACAGGGAGAAAGCCGGGATGCTCATAATGAACAACGCGGGATTATTTATAGGGCAACTTTCTGTGACCTTCTAGGCTGAAGTGCTGTAAAAATTACTCTTTAGGGTAGCACCCTAACTTTTAAAGAACAGCCCTCCTCCTCCCCCTTATCAAACAATTTGTGTTTCATGATGAATCCACAAACTGAGCCCTGGTGTTTTAATGACTAGAAATCATGAATATTAAACCCAAGAAAAGTTGACAGTATTTAAATGAGCATCATTAAGAGACACATAAATTAACAGGATTTTTAGTTCTTGTGGAACTGCCGTTTCAATGTTAATTAAACAACTGGAGTGCTCTTGTGCATTCCCAGCAAACTGTCCCTAATGTGCAGTGCTGAATATCATTATGGGTGGCTGACTTGCTGTTTAATTATTTTCAAGCTGATTTTTTTCCCCCTGCTGCTGCAGTAGTTTTATGCTTGTCTTGCATTCAGAAGGTGATGGGGCTTATTCCCCAAGGAGTCTGTCAGTTTGATCTACATGTGGTGCTTATACTGAAATACCCATTTTTGTAACTACTATAACATGCACATATAACATTACTCCCCAGCCCTACTGAAAAAAGGCTTGATTACTGACTGCACTATCTTTGTACATAACAGCCATTTGATGACTTACTGGGATTTTAACAGACATTCTCCATCACAGTGGTAATCATTATTCATTCTGTTCTCAACATGCAGGTGGTAACGAGTCTGAATTTAAGAAGGGGAAGGGAGACTGAGAAGCAAAATAAGCACACATCAAATTGATTGATCTTTTCTCATTATTTCGCACGTGTGAGCTGAAATGGTATGATGAGCCCTATCCAGCTACCAGAACTCCTCAGTGATTGGAAGCTCTTGTTCAGTTAGCCATTTTGAGATTCACATCCCTTTCCACATGTGGTCTTCTGCTTGGCCTGTCAAATGTCATGCGGCAAAGACACGGACTCCTACTTGGAAACAGGCAACTACATCCACAGCTTTGGCTTTTTTCTCCCTCCCCGTCACACCAGTGTAGGCTATATCCCCCTTTCAGCCCTTCTTAGATTGAGCTATTCTTGTCAATATGGGAAAGCGCAGTTCCTTCCTAAGAAGCCAGTTCTGCACAACTTGCAATGAATCAAGTTGACCACTGCCCATCGGGCCTATGTTGTATCGTCTCCAGGTGCTTGACACATCTTTTCCCATTCTTACAGTCCCAAATAAGCAGCAACTAAAAGCATGGTTATCATGCTTCCGGCAAACTGCCATATAGTTGGTCAAGTGTGCTGGCTTGCCCTGTTTCACCTATGGGTTTCCACAAATAACCCTTCTGCTTAGTTGGTATTATTCAGTTAGCTCCCTGCAAGAATGGAAGCCTTCTCTTTTCGCCCTTGTGTAAGTTCATTTGAGGGGGTCCTTTCTTCTGACTGCAGCATCTGCCAGTGTCGTTTTTGCCCTCTCATCTTTCCTGTACTCTGTTCATTCTGCTGGTGTGTTCTAGACATGGAAGAGCTGGCCTCCGTGGTGGGACTCTGCCAGGCTGAAGAACTTACAAGTGCCCAACCATGCCATCCATGAAAGCTTTTCTTAGTAGCCCCTGCCTTGCTTTCTTTGGTGGGGACTTCTCAAGGATGACCTCTGCAGATGGCCCAGGCACGTGTGTAGAGAAGAGAAGAAATGGTCCTTCAGGTAACCTGGTCTCAAACTGTTTAAGGCACTGAATCCTTTGATTAGCCCTTTCAATCAGGCCTGGAAAATGACTGGTATAATATGATCCAGTTGGGAAGTCTCTGTTAACAAGTTTGCTGCCCTGTTTAAACCACTTGAAGTTTATGGACTGTTTTCACAGGCAGTAAACCAGCACTGGAAGAAAAGACATCTGATAACATCAAACTTCACATTCTTCCAGATGAGACTTTTATTGTATATTCACCCTGGTTAAAATTTGGTTTTATATGGGAGGTCCAGATGATGTCATCTTCAGTTTGTAGTCGTAACTTTTCTATGTTTTCCCCATTACTTTTTTCTTCTCCCTAATACAATATTTATTACTATTACTTATATTGCTAGGCATTATCCATACAGAAGCATCCCCCTTATGATATGACACTGTTTGTCAGTGTTGATGTGGTCCCTTATATGTATAAAGCCTAGAAATAGTTCCCCCATTGCACTTCTAGGTAGGAACCTGCCCCTTGTCATTCCAATTCCTGAGATGCAAACTTTGCCACAGTTCAGTAGCCTTACACCAGAATTCTGGCCACTAAAAAATAAGACTCACTGATCTCAAAGGGACCTTCTTTCAGGAAACTGGTTCCTGAAAGAAGATTAGGCCCAATGAGCCCAATGAGTCAAGCTCCTCTTGAAACCATGAAAAAACCAGTCACAGACTTTTAGTCCAACCTGCCTCACAAGTTGTTGGGATAAGACTGAGAGCATGAGGAGAAAAATGATGTAAGCCCCTTTGAGTTCTTTAGAAAAGAAGAAGGTGGGATAGAAATTTAATAAATAAATCCCAGAATGTTTCTAAAGGGCAGACATGACACATTCCAAGAAGAAAGAATTGTCTTGTTCTTTGAGCAGCCTTCACAACCCTGTGGCCTTCAGAGGCATTTGGACCTCTTGGATGAAACTGATTATCTGGACCCATTGCAGTCCGGCTTCAGACCCGGGTACGGTACTGAATCTGCCTTGGTCGCCCTGTACGATGACCTGTGCAGGGAGAAAGACAAGGGGAGTGCGTCCCTGTTGGTTCTCCTGGACCTCTCAGCGGCTTTCGATACCATTGACCATGGTATCCTCCTGGACAGGCTTGCGGGATTGGGGGTTGGAGGCACTGCTTTGCAGTGGTTCCGCTCCTATCTCGATGGCCGGTTCCAGAAGATGGTGCTGGGGGACTATGGCTCTGCGCCATGGCAGCTATGCCATGGAGTACCGCAGGGGTCCATTCTGTCCCCATTGCTGTTCAACATTTACATGAAACCGCTGGGAGAGGTCATCAGGAGGTGTGGGCTGCAGAACCATCAGTACGCTGATGATACCCAGCTCTACCTCTCGTTTTCCACCAATCCAGGTGAGGCAGTGGCTGTACTGAACCGGTGCCTGGCCGAGGTAATGGGCTGGATGAGGGCCAATAAACTGAAGCTCAATCCAGACAAGGCGGAGGTCCTGTTGGTTGGTGGTTCTGGCTTTGGAGAGGGTGAACTGAACCTTGTTCTGAATGGGGTTGCACTCCCTCTTAGGGACAAGGTTCGCAGCTTGGGAGTGCTCCTCGACCCAGAGCTTTCACTAGAAGCTCAGGTGACTGCAGTGGCGAGGAGCGCTTTCCTCCAGCTTCGGCTGATCCACCAGCTGCGCCCCTACCTGGAGTATGACTGCCTCGCGACAGTGACACATGCATTGGTGACTTCCCGTCTCGACTTCTGTAACGCGCTCTACGTGGGGCTACCCTTGAAGACGGTCTGGATACTTCAACTGGTTCAAAACAGAGCTGCCAGGCTGCTGACGGGAACTGGATGTTATGCTCACATGACTCCAGTCCTCCGTCAGCTTCACTGGCTTCCCATTGAAGTCCGGGCCCAATTCAAGGTGTTGGTGATGACCTATAAAGCCCTAAACGGCTTGGGTCCTGGTTACCTGAAGGAGCGCTTGCATCCATATATGCCCAGCCGCCCCTTGAGATCGGCGGGGGAGGCCCTTCTCCGGGAACCCTCCATGAAAGAAATTAGGAGGGTGGGTACTCGGAGGAGGGCTTTCTCTGCGGTGGCGCCTAAGTTATGGAACGCGCTCCCCAGAGAGGTCTGTCTGGTGCCGTCGTTATTTGTTTTTCGGCGCCAGGCGAAGACCTTTTTATTCAAGCGGCATTTTAACTGTTAACATTATTGGTCTTATCTGGCCAGGGCGGCTTATTTTATACTGTATTGCTGTGTTTTAATTTTATATTAATATTTTAATTTATATTATAATTATTTTAATTTATTGATGTGAGCCGCCCAGAGGCTTCGGCGAATGGGGCGGCATAAAAATGTTTAAATAAATAAATAAATAAAACTCCCAGAATTCCCATCAGGGCCATTGAGAGGAATGTGTCTGGAAGGCACAAGGTTGAGGAACGCTGGTCCTGAGAGTTTAGCTTTTAGAAATTGAGTTCCTGGGAAGGGGAGGGTGTTAGCTAATTCTAAGTAATCTGAAATCAACTTTCACCTGGGTCATATTGTATTAATGAACTTATTCTACAGCAAGCTAACACAGCTTCTTTCTTTTCTTATTGTAACAGAAGCTGGATTTGCTTGCTTGCAGTTTAGCATAATAAAGCCTTATGCTAGAAGGAGAGAGTGAAAGGCAACCCTGGCACAAGTGATAGGACAGAAGTCTTCATTGTAACAGTTTGAGTGTTGTACTACATGAGAAGCCTGTTCAAACTATTCTTGCCGGAAGTGTCTCAGTGCTACTTCACAGGAGAATCTGTTGCTCTCCCAGGACAGCATCCAATGCTGCTCAGTGCTAGCACAAACCAATGTTAGAGCGGCAAAATAATCTTCTGGTAGGCAAAGGACAAAAGGGGTAATCTGCTGTGGAAATTCAGTGGTAAATCACTGTTCTTTTTCCTTAGCATAGCAAGTGATGATGACGTTGTGCCAGTAGTAGTTCCCATTACTGCAACATCATTAGTGCTATTGGTGTGATAGCACTGGATACTGCCCCTAGTGTTTTCTCATGTAATTCTGCTCAAACGCCACTTCTTGATATAAAAGTGAGCTGCTAGCTATAGACTGTTCTAGCATTATTAGTTCTAAATGTCAAGGAACTCTATAAAACTTCTTGCTGCATTTAAGAATGGGAGAGTTTTAAAAAATCTCCCATCCCAACCAACATAAATTGTGCATTATCATATAACTGAATCCAAGTGAGAAGTTTAAAAAAATAGGGTAGCCAAAAGCCTTGACCTATTTATAACACATTGACAACAAGTAATATTAACTTCTGAACACATTTTGGCTAGTGATAGAAATAGAGAGTGAGACAAGGAGAGAGAGATCATATAGAAGAAGATAGCTGATATAGATACAGATATCACCCTATTCACAGGGGAAGATATCCAAGTGAATTTCCTTGGAAAAAAATAATCCTGGTTGAATGAAAAATTATTATGTGAATCATATTGTTAAAGCTGGCCTATTTTTGAGGTAATGTGGACCCTTTGTTGAGCCAACAAAAACCATGATGACATTAGCACTCTATATAGTAGAGGATGTTGCTACAAAATTCTCACTTAAGTGCTACTTGTGAAAAGTATAGGCGATTCACACAATCCACTGTTCTCTATGTAATCCATCCTCCTTGGGAATATCCTTTTGGAAGTTAGAACTGTGATAATCACATGGAGATGCATAACTGTGGCCACTTGACAATAAACGCATGAAGGAGAAACAACTTGGTCCTATTCATCTTTGAAACCTAGTTCATAGCATGATCAGGAACATCGTGCAGGTTCATGTGATCCTCTGCTACCATGCAAATTCCCTCACCATTTTCCTGGTTAATAGCAATGATAATTTATCACAGCTTTCCCCAGTCTGGTGCTCTGCATATGTTCTGAACCTCCACTTCCATCAGCCCCAGTCAGCACAGTCAATAGATAGGAATGTTGTAGTACAAAATATTTGGAACACAACCATTTTGGGAAGATTAGTTTGCTATGATATCTGAACAAGTTTAAGCTTAGTTACTACTCTTTCTAGTTTGCCCTTCAAACAGAACTTGAAACAAAGACCCTGCTTCAGTTTCAATCTCGTTATTGAAAACTACATATATGTAGGTTCAGATTTCACACTAAACCATAGAACAAGAAAGATGCAGGACCTCAGGCCCAGAAGCCAAATTCTAATTTGGCCCTCTGAGATTCTTCTGTTGGCTACATCATGGGTTCCCTTGGTTCCATACCTTTGCCCTGACTGCCAATCAAGACAACCAAACCTGGCTACTGTGAAACATTTCTCTTCACTCCAAAAGGTTGGACTGCCTCTCCTAAGGCTTTGTCATGAGCAGTAACAGCTGTAAAATAAAATATCCTGATAACAGGGACCTTGGTTCCACCTACCCCTTTGACCCTATCTCCATCTACCACTGAAATGCAGTCCTCAGGCTGAAAGACAGGGTAAAACTCCTCCAAAGAGGCAGCAGAAAAATAAAAGGAATAGCTATGATTTCCTCACAAGCAGCAGAAATGTCTAGAACCCTTCTGAAACATCTATGAGTACTTTAATATCTGTGAATTGTCAGTGTCAGAATCAATGAAACCAGGTTCAGAACCTTTCTTCTATTTATAATGAATATGTTCCTTACATAAATAAACACATTGGTTAAGAAGGACAGATCTGTAGTTGAAGTTGGGTATGCTATATGAAGGTCAATTATAATGGACAATTATTTATAAACTCTGTGGACTAAACAACTCATCTATTTTTCACTACAGAAGAACTAATTAATACAGCCCATTGACATTTAGTAATAACTACCCCACTTCAGTGAATTCTTTTTTAAGAAGACAGGGCTTCCTAAATACCTGGGCTGCCATTACTACTGCAGGAGCAAAAATGACATGAACTAGCAGGTCAGAAGTAGAGGAGGAGTCAGCCCGCCTCCCCAGCTCTGCTATCTTTGATTTATCCACACACAGTTCTTTGTTCCAAAGTCCTGGGAGACCCACAACCAATGATCTTCACACTGACCACACAAATAAACTATGCCTCACTCCTTAGAAACATATCTCTTGCCCTTAGGAGCTACTGAGGCAAGGTGGGTTACATCTCAGTCCTTCCCTGATATGCTCCCACTTCTGTAACCAGGAGCCACTTAAAAGTGCTAAGCCACAGACCAAAGCTATTTTGCCAAGATGATGACCTGTTTTCACAATAGATACATAAACCAGAATTATTGATCTTCTGCAGCTGAACTTGAATTGAGGCTGGCTGGGTGCGGGGGAACAACATCAATGTGAATAAATAAATTTAAAATAGCCCTTTTCTCTTTTCTTACAGTCTTTGTTAACACAGACATTTGCAAAGCAAATCTGCTCTTAGGGTGTCAGACTCTGGTTAGTTTTATTTTCTTGATCCCTAGTGATGCAGGCCCTGGGTTATGTACAATTCAATTCCAGAGAAAGAACTTTCCATGTTCCACAAATACCACATCTTTTCCTCCTTGTTGAAATGAGATTTCATCCTGGGCTAGGTGTCCTGGATCTCTGGGCCCTGCTGAAATGTGCCATAACCCCTGCCGTGCTTGGGTCTTGAACAGAGGTAGGGAACAACTTCCTGTGTGTGAGTTCCCTAAGTGATCCGTAAATTGTTTATTTTTGCTCTCAGAAACAACTGAAAGCAATTTCTACTGCTTTCAACTAGAGTAACAGAGAAAAGAGCAAATCTTTTTTTCTGTTGTGCCATATAATTCACAGAACTGAGTTGCATTTCATCAAAACAGGAAGATATATGAATGTGTGGATTCAAAATATGATAGTCCCTTAGGCTCCAGGATTATCATTCACTCAGAAATAAGACTGTGGAAAGTTCTAAAATGGTTGTCAAGGAGACGTGAGCAGGCATTTCTTGAGGAAGGAAAAATGTTTTGCATCCATACATTAATTGAAGCTGCAAAATTCTTCACCGGGGCTGACACCACCAAGGGATCAAGGGCCATTTTGCTGCTTGAACTTCAGCAGAAGCCACATGCCTGCCTTCACTTGTCCCACTGATGCTTCACCATGGAAATTCAGCAGCAAACAGCAGGAGGAAAAAGGGCCCTTTTAATGGACATGGGCCCTGAAGTTTGGTAGCATGATGGTGGCGAAAGCCAAAAGGGGCATTTTTGAAAAGCCCCGTTTTGCTGTCAGCACTATCCCACCAAAATTTGTCAAACTGAAGAATGCCCTTTTGAAAAGAGTCCTCCCTCAATTCTCTATACGCTTACCTGGGAATAAGATTGTTTAAAGTCAGCTTACTTCTCAGTAGAATTGCATAGAATTCTGCAGTTGATTAATTAAAATCTGTTTTTAAATTTTCTTTCTACCTACCTACACATAGATGCCTTTACTAATAGAAACAGGTGATATATGTCTTTCAGGGAACTTCCTATAAAAACAAAATATGCCAAACAAAACGAATTATCTGATACTCTAAAATACCATAGTGTAACTGAACCAATATTTCTTTCTTAGTTGTAGTAATAGTAAGTCTATTGGATTTAGCCATCGGCCATTACAATTTACATGACCAAAAGTATGATTTAACAGGTAAAACCATAGATCTAATGTAACAAAACATGATGCTAAAATGGACCAGCTGTGAATCAGGTCAAAATTCCCTTCAGAGTCTCCCTAGTTCTTATCTTCTTAGCTGCAAAGGCAAACAGGGAGACTCTGTATGACACATGCGCATCAGAAGCCGATAACAAGAACACGGTTTTCTCAGAGTCGGAGTAAGCATTAGAGGCAGTTAGGATACGGGTCATAAAATTATCTCTAGGCTCACTATATAGGGAGCATCTTTTTTAGTACAGTGCACTGACTACCAGAAATTTGCACATCTGTATCGCAATACGTCAAAGCACACAACTGTTACAAATATAAATTTACTATCTGCATGCGGGGCCATTTTTTCAGACTTTAGTTCATAAAATCTGTTGAATATATTATTTAAATACTTTTTAATCTTGGAAATACATTTTCTTTCACATCACAAGGCACCAATGAACTATGCAACATTTTAAAGTAGGAATAGACCTGAACTAACGTCACGCTTCACCCTTCCTTACCAAGCTGCTTGATCAATTTTTGAGCTGAGACTAGAGGTGGCTGAATCTGTCAATTTCAGTCCCTCTGTTTCTCATTTTTTCTAATCTCATTTCAAACTTTGAGAATTTCTCCAATCTGAACTTTGTTTTGAATGTTCACATGAGCATTAAAAAACATTTTGTGCACATTTCTCCCAACACTTGCTTTTTATAGGCATAATATATTTGTATTTGCCAATAATTTTCATAATATAATACATTTTAAAAAGTTCTTGCCCCTAGTATGTGCATCATGGTATTCATTACTTCATTTGAAAAATGGTCAGAACCATCACATGGCTGCTAGTCAGAATCTAGAAGACCATGAAATTTTTTAAATAGACCTTGTAGCTGTGGTACCATGCTTAGATCCTCCATATCCAGTGGAGAAAGAACTTTGCCAGCTGCTTCCCTGAAGCTGTAAGAGTGGCCTTGGAGAAAAGGCAGGAAACGGGCACTGCTAAGGTATAATGAATGCTTTTGTTCCAAAGTGCCACACATAGGTGAAATCAGCCATCTCATTGCTTTGCAGGGTGGTAGTATAGGTGAGTTGCCTCACCTTGGTTAATGCTCCCGAAAAACAGCCATTTACTGGTTGTCTCTGATATCAGTGCATTCTAGGAACAAAAGAACTTGCATTGGTGAAGCTTTTACTTGTACCCCTCCTTCATCTGAGAAGTCAACGAGGTAAGGAAACATTAGTCCCAAACCTGTCACAGAATCTATATATTCATACATGAAGGGAATCAGGTCATTGGAATGTGATAAAATACTAGCCATGATTGGAATGCTGGCACTGATGAGTCTGAGCTATAAAGGAAAGACAGAGCTATCAATAAGATTGCATTATACATCCAACAACACAACTGTACTGATGATTATAGTGTATGAGAACAATCAGCCATAATCAGTGTGGCCTAAGATCTCTCAAGGCAAGGATGATAAGAATGGTTCCAATTGAGTTAAAATTAAAGATGTGCTAGACTTTCAGACTTGGACAATACACCAATCTGCATTATGTATTTATGTTATCATGAATGACTTTCATTTTTCTGATTATAGATTTGGAAATAAATGCCATCAACAAAGAAAGTCTCAACTATTTTGGTCTAGCTAATAGAGTCTTCCAAAAGCTTTCCCATCACACAGCCAAATGAGATGCTACATCAACTTGGGTTTTGGTTGTGTAGTGTAGTGCAGTATAGACAAAACACGAGAGGAGAATGGTAAATGGGACTATTGGATGCAGTTTTAGCAATCCACTCCAATCCATCAATTGGACTGAACCTAGGCAGGACAAGCTTTGAATGTTGGCATGCTGGGGTGACTATCATGAATTTCAGCAAATAACCACTGATGAGATCTCCTGGAATTGCTCTTCTCCTGCATAGCTGCAACTCACATGTTTACCTGCATCTTGCTCTAGCCCCTATAATGGCAGTGGTGAGAAGGAGGAGTAGATGCTACTGCCTCATCGGCTTTCAAGCAAGCAAGTGGTAGCAATAATAAGAAAGTGGTGATAGCAGCTGGTGATACAGGTGGTAACAAGATCAACTCACCGAGCAAGTGGGCTCATTGAGGGTGACTTACTCAAAGGTACTCAAAAACTTGGGACTAGCAGTGTAATTTTGGGTCAAATTACCATGAATTGATCCAAAATACTTTAATAAAAAGCATTGCTGTAACTGAAAGAAAAAACTTGAACTTACAAATTTGTGAAATTTAGGAAATTACAATATGAATTTGGGCTAAGAGCCTCATGGAAGCAAAAGCAGAAGAAAGGAACCATGCTTTGAATGAGGTAACATCAGATTCTGAAATCATTGCTCACATTGAAGAAAGCCATAACTACTGTGACCAAAACAGAGGGAACTGTGGCAGAGGCGAAAGTAAAGGTAAAGGATGCAGCAAAGTGTGGCTTCGCTGCAAAACTGGTGAAATGATACTTCTACCAATAAAACTATAAAGGGAAAACAAACAAAGAGTTGCAGGTTTGGCTAAGCCACTCCACACAGGGAAAATCTGCAACTGCTGTGAAAGTATTGAGCAACACAGGACCACATAAAATGTCCTCCATAAACAGCTAAATCCAGTCACCGTGAAAAGACTGCATACTTTCCAAAAGTGTAACTTAGCAGGCTGTCCATGAATGAACCTATGATCACTGTGCCTATAATTTCTATTTTGTTGTTGTTGTTATAATATGGAAATTTTTTGGTGAACTACTTGTCTGTCTGCCATAGCCTCAGAAAAGTTACATACTATTGAACCAATGTTGAATATTAATTCATCAGCCTCTGCCTTACATGAGACAGTGCATGCAATGTTTTGGAACCAAGCCACCTATTTTGCCCTTGTGGCAGATGCTTGTAAGCCTCTGGACTCAGAAGCTTACATACATCCAATATAAGATGTAACGCACAGCGCTGCTGATCTCTGTTGCTGCCATGCTGCAAGTTCTGCATTTTCTCTATTGGCTGTTTTGGCTGCTTAGAGTTCGGGGTAATGAAATACTGGGGCTGTGGCTTTCTCCCCTCCCCACCCCCCAACACATTCATGTTTCCCCCTGTGCAACCCAGCTGCACCCTCAGTGGGAAGGAGTGGCCAGCACAATTATTGTTATGTGACTGCAAGGGAGTGGGGCAAAAATTCAGCCTTTGGCACCTGAAACAGAGATCAGAGGACTGGGAAAACAGTCCTCTCATCTCCCAAATGATGTCAAGAGACATAGTATTGTGCTCTTACTGGCCTTGGTTGCTGCATGATGAATTAAATTACTATATGTGACTGGCTAACTGCTTGCCAAACACTTAGTCCTCTGTTTAGTTGATTTGTGTATTTGTTTAATACACATATTTTATCCCAAGTTTTAGGGCAAGCCCTTGCATAGTGAATGCAATAGTAAATCAAACAGGCAACCTTCCTCCTGTTGACAAATGACAAGGGCTGAGATACAGCCCACTGATGAACTGGATTTCACCCAGAGTGAAAGGTAGTGGTATGCCTGTGCGTCCATATGTGTTTGTGCGTGCGTGCGTGCATGTGTGCATGTGCATGACAGAGAGTTTTGATAGACTTTCTGGAACAGCAAGGGAAACAGTATGGAGGTTTCAGGGTTAAAAGGGGAGGGGAAATCGCCTCCTCCTATTTTCCAGTAGGAATCTCCATGGGATCTTGCTCCCTTACAGACACACAGGGGAAAGGGGAAGGGAGAGAAAAAGAAACCGTTCCATTTATAGAAGGATGGATCTGAATCCATCATTCATTAGGGATTTTCCTTTGTTGACAAATTCAAATTTGTTCTACAAAGCTCCAAATTTGTTCTACAAAGGATACATTATCATGGCTACGGATAAATAATTTACCCCAGAAGATCTATGATTTTTCTGACAGTCCATTATTTAGAAGACATAGACTTTTTCTTCTGTAGATATTGTCCTTCCTTTTTAAACTTGATTTTTATCTCTGATAGTTTTATGCCCTACTGCCATTTCCTATTTCGGTTGTTGCAACAGAGTTTTTAATCTGCATTTTCTATTGTGAGCCATTCTTAAAAAACAAATTGTCACACTGTAACTGTGAAATAAAGATATAAAATATGTGCAAATGGTGCATTAGAATAACTGATGCTATTTGAAATTTGACATTTCTCATCACCATAAGCCTTATTTTTATATCATTGTCATTTTCTATTTGCTGATTGCATTGGTGCTATGATAGTTCAGTTTTGGTGTTAGAATTTCTGTTATTTATGCTACAGCCCTTTACTCACTTGCCTAGGATTAAGACCAGCTGAACTCCCTGGGACTTAATTCTGAATAGATATGTATATGATTCCACTGTTATACACTCCTTCTTTCTGATAGTTTCATAAAGGT
The DNA here is from genome assembly GCF_004798865.1 of Varanus komodoensis. Classification (NCBI taxonomy): domain Eukaryota; kingdom Metazoa; phylum Chordata; class Lepidosauria; order Squamata; family Varanidae; genus Varanus; species Varanus komodoensis. The sequence continues at coordinate 2,400,715 of NW_025335587.1, read as the reverse complement.
GGTGCTTGAGGGAAAATTATCCCGTCACCAAAAATGGCAGAATATATCATTTCTATGAACATGTTTTCCCCTCTTGTCTAGAAGGGAAAATAATCTCCTTTCTAAATGTGCTTAGAGAAATGTGTAAATCTGTGCCATTCCAGTTATTTCTTGGAATTTTTCTATTTTTTTATTTTAGATAAGAGGATCTTGCAAACAATAGACTGCACCTTTCCTAGCAAATGAAATCCAGACTTCAGAATTACCTATGTTCAATTCCAGTTCTAGAAAGCAACCATTTATGCCTAAGTCAATTTGGTATATGCATCAAACCTCTTGACATACAGATTTTTCCCCCAATAACTTTTCTTTTGAAAATTGTTTACTGTTTGTTTTTCCCTGTTTCTAATGACAGTTCCAGTTAAAATAATATTTCATCATTTGGCTCAGGCTACCAGATAATTAGAGTCTTTAAAATAGATTCTCAAGTTTAGTGTAATGGAGACAATTTATAGTGGAACAGATGGTTGGCCTTCATTTGCTTGTTGACAGGTAGCGTGTTGTCAGCACTTCAGGTTGTTATCATACAGAGAACAGCAGTTTGGTATCTTAATTGGGACCCTGAAGAATACAGTGTATAGCTATTGATATATGTATATTGGGGTGTGTGCATGTGTGTGTGTCTGTGTGTCTAACATTTTAGATAATACTTTTTTGTCCACAATAGTTTGGTTTTAGTTCATTGAAGTTCTTTGTGCCTAACTTCCATTAAATCCATGAGATATTCATCACCAATTGATTCCATTATTTTCCATAGGACTTGGTCATAGCTAAAGTTGATTGATTGATTGATTGATTTTATATGCTGCCCTATACCCCAAAGGGCTCTCTGGGCAGCTTACAATAAAAACAAGAACAAACGATATTGACAGCAACAAAGCAATAAAGTAGAACAATAAAATCCAATTAAAATATAAAATCTGATATTCATGGCAGAGAACATAATGAGCGAGCAACAATAAGTTAACAAAATAAAAACCAAATTTGGCTACTATAAACATGCATTAAATAAAAAGTATTTACCTGGTGCTGAGAGGCAAGCAATGATGGTGCCATGTCTGCTTCCACAGGGAGGGCTTTTTACAAGTAGGGTGCAATCACGAAGAAGGCCCTTCTCCTAGCCATCTCCCTCCTTACTTCATGGGAGAGGGGAACTTGAGAAAGGGATCTATGGAGACAGGCATTCCCTCAGATTGCATCCCAGCTGTTGGGATTTTATATGTTCATGTCAACACTTTAAATTGGGCCCAGTGTACAACAGGCAGCCAATGCAGTTGATGAGGGACCCACATAATATGCTCTCAAGGACTGGCCCTTGTTGATAGTGACACTGCTCTGTTCTGGATTAGTTGGAGTGTCTGGACCATTTTCAAAGGCAGCCCCATGTAGAGCACATTACATTAATTCAGGTGAGAGGTTACCAGTACATGGATAACTGTGGAAAGGCTCTGCTCATCGAAGTACGAATGTAGCTGAAAAATCAACCTAAGCTGATAGAAGGTGCTCTTGGACATTGAAATCATCTGTGAAACAAGAGATAACTTGGGATCCCTCAAGCTATGAACCTGATCCTTTAGGGGGAGAACGATGCTGTCCAGGCCAGGTTGAAAATTTCCTTGTTGGACAGACAGTATTCAGGTCTCTTATGGGTGAATGTGGTGTGGAAGATACATGAAAATACTTCAGATGGTCAGTGCTAAGCAAGAAGAGCTTTTCACTGTATATCCCAAGTACTTAAAAGGGATGGGGGAGAAGGCTTTTAGCCAGAGGGTAGCAACGCATGGCCCATGGGCTATACATGACTGACACCACACCTAATACGGTTCCCCCCATTTCTTCTTCTTTTAAAAGAAGAGAAAGCCTTGCTAAAATTTTCTGAGGTATAGGAGAACATCACTATTGACACAGCAACTGCATAAGCCTGTGGCATGGAACCTCTTTCTGCTTGAAGTCTGCATTCAAGATGGAAAGTGATAGCGGCAAAAAGAAAAGGGCCAGAACCTCCCAAAATTACCACAATACCAGCACATATTAACTTAAAGCTCACACCGCCAGTAATTAACCTTAGGAGAGGCATCTCAATCTTTTAGAATGGGAAAAATGCACAAAAACCTAAAAACTAACTGTAATGGAAAGCCGTCAGGGATTCCCTATTCCCCTGGCCTAGTGGGCAAAATCTTTCCCAGTCTTTCCCTGCTCCTTCAACCCAGGACCAGTTACTGGATTCAGTACATGTCAGCCTAAGCTTGGGGAACAACCAAGTTTTTTTTTTAAAGGATAAAATATAGGCATAGAGGATGCAAAAACATACAATCTAAAGGGGATAAAAGCAGGGTAACATAGGGGAAGGAGGGGGAATGGGAAGTTGGACAGCAGCAACAACACAGTTTACAGCCAACCAAGAACCCCCAATTCCAGGGCCTTGTTGCCCACTCAGACTAGCAAATACCAAATCTAACCCCATCCTTCCTTATAAACCAAAGTTCTACCTTCTGCAGGATCAAGATGTACAGGACTTCACGGCATTCTTTGACACAGTGAGCAGGAATCAGAGCAGAACCTCCTAAAAGAGGAACAAAGACCCTCTTTCCTCACCAGCCTTTACTCCCCTTCCAACCTTGGTCAGCCGACCTCTGGGGAGATGGCCCAGCTCCCAAACCTTGGGGCCAACCATTTACTCCCAGTGTCAACTGTTAACTGTCATTGCTGTTATCTCCTATGTCCTTGAGGCCATGATTCCTGATACCTCTTGAAACACATCGCTGTTGTGAGGTCGTAACTTACGTCTCCAATTAACTCACACAGCAGCCGGCAGTGAAGCTAAAGACTTTTATTGCTATTTACTACAAGATTTACGATGTGACTGATAAGCTCTAACAACAAGCCCCTTACAGTTCAGTTGCTCCCTCCTTTCTGAGCTACCTCAGGAGACCACACGGCATCAGACCTTCCTGTCTTGCCTTTCCGTTCGTGGGTGGGACAGACCTCTGTCCTGTCATCGTAATTGGACTTGTCGCCTTAAACTCCTCGTAATTTGGGCATTTGCCAAATTCCCCACTATGTCTTCTTGTTCTCTGAACTCTGCCCTGCAGCTTCAGAGTCAGGAGCCGGGGGCAACTTGTTCAGGCAGCTCAGAGCTAGGATGAGAGGAAGCTACTCTTTCAGAAGCCCCCCCATCAGTCTGCGGGGATCCTATTCGCTCAGGGGCTAAGGAGTCAGGCTGTGGAGAGGTTACTTGCTCAGCAGTCTCAGAGTCAGGCTGCAGAGGGGCCGTCTGGGCACTGGGCCTCAAATATAAGTCCCTTGTTCCAATGCCTGACTCTCACTGTTAGCTCCTGCCTCTTCTTCACAAGTAGACGTCTCTGTCGAGCCATCAGGCACGACAATCGCAGAGGGAAGAGGATGCCTCCTAAGACCTGGGGCACCAGATTCCTGTTGTGCTGGCAGCTGGATTCAAAACATTTATTTTACTTTCCTTGCTTCCTATGAGCCAAGGAACAGGTTCATATCAGACTAATAACCAGCAGCAATGGGAATAAATAGGGTGGGGTCATAGGAATGGAGGAAGTCTACCTAGGGAATCCCAGAGAGCCAGATTTGTCCCACAGACATGAGGTTCTGCGCACTTGCTAGAATCATTGTGCAACACCCAATGTAGCTGTGAATCTGCTTTTCTAGCTGCCTCTTCTACCTGCGGTCTCTTCTACCCACTGCCTCACTGCTCAGGTTGGAGGCCTTGGTCCCTGCCCTGTCCCATCTCTCTGTTGCCTTGCATGCCAACCCCCCCATGCTCCTGCATGCGTTGCTTGGCTCTGGCTTTCTCCCCTTTCTCCCCAGGATGACAGTTGTGCTGCTTATGGAGCGCTTTTCGAGCTCAGGTGTTATTCAGTCAATGGTAGTGCAGTGGATAGACAGAAAAGCAACACTTCAAAGGCCAGTCTGAACATTCATAGGTTTAAGTATGTAAAAGACAGAGAGAGTTTGTTGTTATTTATTTCACTCATCAAGGCAATTTATACCGACTAGAAAAGACAGAGACAGTGGAGGTTAAATATTCAGGGTGGGGATTAAGCTGCATGAATCCCCATTAAGGTTAATGGGAGTCGCGCTGCTAAATCCCTAAACATTGCATGCTGAATAGTTAGTCACCCCTGTATGCCAGGCTTTGGCAGGAGCCAAGAAGTAAACACCAGCAGCACTGGAGAGACAACTCATTGGATAAGTTAAATGAAACAGTAATTTTGCAGGACAGGGAGAAACCTGTTTTAGCAATGAATGCATTTGGAAGTTAAGGTACACTGAAGGATAGAGATTAAGGCAGAAAATGATTACATATTTCCCCAAATCCATTGGATGCTTGCCTTTCGGATGCTCTTCTGCCATAAATATCTTTGAGGTCCACTAAGATTCTGAGAGTGCTTAAATAAGCCAAATCCTATCTGTGGTAAAATATGTTTACACACAACTATTTTTTAAAGCTTAGAATTGTTTTTTGTAAGGCAGAAACTTGCAGTTCACCTGCCAGTCTGCCACTTAGGAAAAACATCATAAAGTGGGTTTAAAACATTCCAGGAGGTATTTCTGTGTGCTAATAAGAGAACCTTGGAAGCACCAGGAAAACATAGAGTTTATCTACTATCATGGATCTGTGAAGGAAAACTTTCCTTTTTTTATAAGGATTCCCCTTTCCCAGAGAATTCCAGGAATCTGCCCTAAATCAGGCTGAACCTCCTGGCATGCCCTTACTCAACTAGTTTGTACAGCTTAGGCATAACTGAGCTGGTCAGTGAAGGAGCACTTCCTTCTAGGCAAATAAAGTAATGAAATAAATAATATGGTGTGAGCTTGGAATTTAATTGTGCAAGGCCAGAAGTTTTAGAACTTACCCATATGTGACAAACCTTGTGAAATATCCTAAGAAAATAAGGGATAAGTTAGCAATTGCACAGTCTTTCACATGGGAAATATTTCAGTGAAAAATGCTCTTTTAAAGCAATGTAACCAGGTGACCAGATGTAAACAGAAGTCTTATCTCATTAGTTGGGGCAGGGGAGAGAATAAAAAGTAATAATAAAGGAACAATCTGAATTCCACATGCAATAAATAAATGCTTGAGGTAAAAATTGTGTTTGAGCACATTTGCTGAGTTCCTTGCAGAAAGGATTCTCTGAGAGAGCCCCCCCCCCCCCGTTAGATAATGTTGGGCAGGCAGGCAGATGGTGA